>NC_136521.1:23386308-23431308 GCF_053919585.1 Euprymna scolopes | reverse complement strand
AGGTAAGTTACGTTTCTACCTAACTGGATAATTGTTTAGTGTTTTTATGTAATGTAAAATGTTTAATCGGCTCGAAAAACAGAAATGGTTGCGGACTCTGTTGAATACGTTAAGTTTGGGAAAGTAAGTTGAAAACTAAAAACTATACAAAACAGTGTCTGAAACCCACCAAATATATGTTACCATGACATAGGCTGGCATAATCGGTGGGTTTCTGACAGTATTTTGTATAGTTTTTTAGTTTTAACTCACTTTCTCTAACTTAAAGTAATCAACAGTGTCCGCCACCATTTGTAGCTTTCAAATACACCGATAAACACTGTTTTTCAAGCCGACTAAACGTTACATTAAATGAAAAGGGTTTATATTACTAAATACAGATACAAAAAAGTTGT
Organism: Euprymna scolopes; assembly: GCF_053919585.1. Taxonomy (NCBI): domain Eukaryota; kingdom Metazoa; phylum Mollusca; class Cephalopoda; order Sepiida; family Sepiolidae; genus Euprymna; species Euprymna scolopes. The sequence goes on along the minus strand of NC_136521.1, from coordinate 23,430,913 downwards.
CAAAAAATAAATATATAACAAATAAATGTTATCAAAAGCAAGAAAAGTAAATGTTCTACCTAACTGGATAAAATTTTAGTGTTTTTATTTAATATATAATCGGTTCAAAAACATTCAATATTTATCGGTATATCTGAAAAATACAAATGACGGCAGACTGTATCGAACACGTTAAGTTTGGGGAAATTTTGGGAAAATGAGTTTAAACTAAAAAACTATACAAAATACTGTTTGGAACTCACTCAATATATGTTATCATGACGTAGGCTGGCATATAATCGGTGGTTTTAAACTTTTGCTCGATACAGGTGACGACTTTTAAAAGTCCCTTTTAGTGATTACCTGGTTTGAGGATACTTGCACAACTAAACGGCAAATCTGCTCAAAAAAATCCGGTATTATTTTACTTTAAGGCCCGTTTCACGTTCGTATATAACGAAATATTTTATTGTAGATTTCGGTGTGCTAAAAACGAATCTGCAAACCGTTTCCGTAGCAAAAAGAAAGTTTTCATGATATTCATGAAATTACTTTTTCGAAAAGTGGGTGATCACTTTTCAATGTAAATTTAACTTAGAATGAGCACCCACTTTCTGGTCACCTTCTGAGAGAGGGGCATTTTTCTGTGTGTTTCTTGGCTAAAAAGTTTTTTGTTTGATTTTTTTTGCTTGATAATAACCCCTGAACTCTGGGACTATTTTCCATTTCACAGCCGTAACCTTCGTTTACGCTATGCATGAGCATAAACGAAAGCTGTTTAGCCAATAAACATGGGAAAAAATCCCCTCTCTCTCAGGTGGCTAGAAAGTGGGTGCTCATTGTAAGTTAAATTTACATGGAAAAGTGATCGCCCACTTTTCGAAAAAGTAATTTCTTCATATCATAAACACTATTTTTTTGCGACGGAAACGGTTTGCAGATTCGTTTTTAGCACACCGAAATCTACAAAAAAAATTTTTTTTATATACAAACGTGAGACGCACGGCCCTTAATGGAAAATTATATAAAAAATCCAGGGGAAAATAGTTTTCAATAAAAACAGCAAATGAATTCGATAGAAAAAAAAAGGATGCTATGTTTTTTTTATTTTTCTGTGTGTTCTTGGCTAAAAAGCTTTTTGTTTGATTTCTTTTGCATGGTAATATAACCCCTGAACTCTGGGACTAGTTTCCATTTCACAGACGTAGCCTTTGTTTATGCTATGCGTGAGCATAAACGAAAACTGTTAAATATGCACTCGCGTACAAACTGCCTGGTCAAAAAACCTTTAAGCCAATAAACACGAAAATAAATGCCCCTTCCTCAGGTGTCCAGAAAGTGGGTGCTCATTTTAAGTTAAATTTACATGGAAAAGTGATCACCCACTTTTCGAAAAAATATTTCTTCATATCATGAAAACTATTTTGGTACTCCTTGGGCGTTGAGTTCCATGGCGACCCGCAGAATTATTTAATAATCGTTCCCTTAGTCCCCCCCTAGTCAAGGCTAACGCATACACACGTAACATTTTTTATTTATTTACTTACGTGGCGGAGTTATACAACCATCACCCTCATGCGAATTTCTATACTGATAGGTTTTTTGAAAATGTTTTCACTGGATTATTATTGATTGAACACTAACCAGATTATGAAAAAAAATTGAAAAAAAAAATCATTTCAACATTTGAAAGGGGTACTCACTTTTTAGTTACCACGTTCTGGTAAATCGGTCACCCATTTTTTTTTTTTTTTCTAAATACGGAAGTGTCTTCGGGAGATATAAAATGGTCGCATGTTGACGAAGCAATATATTGGGAGGCGTACGGGATGGAAAATTATTGGTAAATATTTAGATTAGGTCCACCTCCTCAATTTTCTTTTAAATGACGACTATGCTGAATACGAAAATCACATTGAAATTTTGCAGAAATAAGTAGTTATCAAGATATAAAAAGTTTTATTATGCATTGTAATCTTTGGCAGCCATCTTTTTTACGCGCGTGCATTTGTTTATGGCGCGTGTGCGCGTAAAAGATGGCCACCAAAGAATACAATGCATAATATAACTTTTTATATCTTGATAACTACTTATTTCCGCAACATTTCAATGCGATTTCCGTATTCAGCATACTCAAAAACCTATAAATGTCGTCATTTAAAGGAAAATTGTGGAGGTGGACCTAATCTAAAAAAATACCAAATTATTAAACATTTCGGTACTCATGCAGAGAGTGATCCGTGCTGAAATAATAATGTTATTATTTTAAAAGCCATTCTTAACATGGGGAGGGTAGGGTGGTTTTGTACCTATTCTGTACTTTAACCTTACAATTAAATAAAAAAAAAACATCATAAAACTTTAATTAAACGTGGAAATACGATTTAAAAAATAGCGCGGATCACTCTCTGCATTAGCACCAACATTTCTCCAGCATGTTAGTGAAATTTATAATACTTAAAAAAAATTAAAAAAAGAAACAAAAGTTTTGAAAAAAAAAAGTTTTGAAACCCCCCCCCCAAAAAAAAACTCATCTTTCATAAAAACAGATAAATTATTGTAAAGAAACAGTAAACACCAACAAACTCATCTTTCATAAAAACAAATTATTTTAAAAAAAAAAACCACCCACAAACTGACTTTTAACTAAATAAGTAAAAAAACAAAAAAATTTTAAAAACTCGAAACTTTATTTTCATAAAAACAATAAAAAAAGTCATGTTCAATCTATATTTTTTTGCTTTGAGAAACAAATATATTTCTGACTTACAAATGCGGTAGAGGCTTCTATGGTTTTGATATACCGCATTTTTATTGGTTACAAAATGGGTGACTGATTTATCAGAACGTTTTAACTAAAAATGTCGAAATAATGTTCAAATGTCGAAATAATAATTTCTTTTTTTAATTCTTTTTTTTAATAATCTGTTTAATTAGCGTCCAATCAATAATAATCCAGTGAAAAAAAATTACAAAAACCTATAAGTATAGAAATTACGCATGTGAGTGATGGTTGTTGCGGGAAATTTATTCACTGAGTCCCGTGAAGGTTATCCCACGTGGTTCATGTTAATAAGCCTAGAAAAATCAGGACATGTAAAAATAAAGACAAGGAAATACTTTTAAGAATAAAAAAATATTGACATTTTATTGAGGGAAAAAGAAAGCATAAGGGTTGGGGAAAGAAGGCAGCAAAGCTGCAAAGTTCAATTATTGAGAAAAAAGTTTATATGTTCACCAATTCGACTGCCAAAAAATGTCCTTATGGCAAACACTAAAGGCTTAATTAACACTAGAGAGAGAGTACAGAAATAAGAGAAAATTAGAATAAGAGAACTTACTGCGTAAAACAATGATTTCGTTTTTTTTAACCTTTCTTTTTTTATCTTTATATATATGTGTGTGAGTCCTTTTTTTTACATATATATTTTCTTCACGCCACTCCAAATCGATCTGTCCTCACTTCAGCGACAGAATCCTTGAAAGTTCTTTTGAAAATAATCCTTGAATTTGAAAACTCAATGTTGTTTGGTAAAACCTTCGTTCGTCCTTGTCAGATGAAATTCTCACTGGTTACAACATGGAAAGACATTTTGGTTTCCACGCGCCGACATTTAATCGCATCTCGTGCGTCAAGTTTATAGATCAATTCTTCTTAGAATTGATTCTTTCTTTTCTTTTCGAGTCAACCAACTTGACTCGACTCTTACTGAAACTCATTATTCATTCCTATGAACAATGAAATAACTTTTACTATTTTTAAGACTTGAATGTCTGAGTAGGACCAGAGCTCGTAACTTGCGTGTTACCCTCGTGGAATCTCTGTCCAAAACTGACTTTCGCTTGTTGAATTTTCGCGGGAAAAGTACCTCTTAGTAGAACCAATTGTGGCGTGATTCTTTCAGCAGCAGCAGCAGCTCGTTAAAAAGACGTAAAGTTAAAGAAGGAAAGAAGGGAGGAAAGATAAAAGACAACGACGAAAAGAAGGAACAAATTAAATTTCTGACATTGTACAACTACGGCACTTTCGCACTTACAAACATTATTTACGTTAACTCTTTTCATAAATAATTTTTGAAAAAAAAGTAACTAAACCATTTATTGATAATTTGTCACGTGTACAAATATTTATTTATTTATTTACGTAGGCTTAACTCTTTTCATGAATAAGAAAAGTTTTACTCTTTAAGAATAATAAAAGGAAAAAATGCAGAGAGTGATCCGCGCTATTTTTTAAATCGTATTTCCACGGTTAATTAAAGTTTTACGATATGTTTTTTTTATTCAATTGTAAGGTTAAATTACAGAATAGGTACAAAACACCCTCCCCTCCCCATGTTAAGAATGGCTTTTAAAATAATAACGTTATTATTTCAGCACGGATCACTCTCTTCATGAGTATCATAAAAATTAATACAAATAATACTTATCTCAATTAGTGAACGGCTCATTTCTACCGGAAATGAAAGGCCGCATAATCTCGCAGTTACGAAAAATATTTTCATTTATAATTTAATATTTTTATAATTCGCAATGTTAAATTATTTTAATAACATGCAAACATTCCTTGACTTTAAAAATAGATTTTCTGAAAATTTCAATTAAATTGGTTCTATAGACTTTGAACGAACCAAGAATTACATTATATATATATATATATATATATATATATATATATATATATATATATATCCTTCAAGATATATATATATCCTTCAAGATATATATATATATCTTTCAAGATATATATATATATATATATATATATATATAATCTTCAAGATATATATATATATATATATATATATATCCTTCAAGATATATATATATATATATATACATATATATATCCTTCAAGATATATATATATATATATATATATATGCTTCAAGATATATATATATATATATATATATATATATATATATATATATATATATATATATATATATATCTTTCAAGATTTAATGTTCAAGTTCCATGATACACACGCTTTAGTTTCTCTCCTGTCTATCCCATATGAGAGAGCGGCTCATGCTACAGCCTGTCAGCACCGTGTGCAGAAAAGGGCCCAACAGTCATACGACAGCATCACAGGTGCAACCCAGTCCACCATCAGAATACTACTCGGTTCACTACTTCTAGTCTACCTGGTTCCTTGCTCTTAGGCTGACAGGAACTTTGCTCCCCCCAATCTCAGGGTTTTTTTTTCTTTAATTTTACTAAAATCTCCAAGTAAACGTCCCTCCATTTGATAGTCTAAATGTCTCACAATTAATCTCAAGTAAATCATCACTTCCTCCTTAAATTATTCTGCCGACAGCTTTTATTCATTACAAAATCAGAATGGCGTCGATACCACCGGTTTCTATTTCTCTAAGGATCAGTATACTTCTCTCAATCCCTATTTGGTTTCTCCTTTCACAACCATTCTTCAGGTTATCTCGGCATGAGTGTCTCTCTTTCTCTCACTTATTTGACCTTTCTATCTCATCGTGCATTTTTCTCAGTTTATCGTTCGCCAGTGGGTCATGGGGTCTGTCATGCACCAGGGACCAGATGGAGAGATCATATATCCATGATATCTGTATTCCCATGACATCTCATGCAGACACACCCAGTATCTTGTTAAATCTACCGTCAAACTCCATGTATTATATGCAAAGTGCCTTCTGCACTTTTTCACACACCCTCTGCGGGAATTGCATCATATTTGAAGCAGTTCTCTTCGGCTTTCTCGCCTCAATTCCATTACATTTCTTCATTCCTTTTTTTCTGGCTCCTCACGCAGACATACCATGTGTCTTGTTAAACCTTTGACCACTCAATTCTTCATATCATTACGGCCAGTGCACCCTGCACATTTCTCAACTTTCACGCCTCCAACATAACTTTCTTTGCATCTCAATCCACCAGCACACAATCTCGCCCGTGACTGTTATGCCCCATCAAATTCGCCTATACCTCTGCGTCCATATCTCCCCCTGCTCCAAGTTGGTCTTGGGGCTTGCTGCTTTTCCCCTCCTTTTCTCTTTCTCATGTCTACTAAAATCTGGTTACTGCTATGCTTTTTAGGAGACTTGCTCCTCTTTTTCTCTTTCTCATTTCTCTCTCTCTCTCTCTCTCTCTCTCTCTCTCTCTCTCGCTAATATCAATGACAACATGCACGTGTATGTTCTTATACAGCGACATCTCAACCCGTTTAAATCAATAGATATTTCATTTTCACTTTTTCCTTTGAGGGTGAGAGAAAAATCAACAATACTTTGCATATTAAGACAAAGCACTCGTTACGGGAGACCCAATTAGGAAAATCATACTGACAATCGCACCCAACAAAAAAAGGAGCGAAGCCATAGGAACCAAGAAAAATCTGCTCTTACCTCTCGTCTGCTTTTTTTCTTTCCATATCTCTCTCTCTCTCTCTCTCTCTCTCTCTCTCTCTCTATCTCTCTCTCTCTCTCTCTCTGTCATGATCCTCCATGCTCATTGCTGTACTCCCTCAAAGTTCAATAAGTTCAATCGTTCTTTTTCTTTCGATTTTTAAACATTTTTCTGTGCTATTTTCCTTTTGTTTTATATTTTTTCAATGTTTTCTTGAAAAAGAAAACTCGGTTCCAGACGCTTCAAAAATGTGTTTGTGGTTACTCATTCACGCATTTCTCATAGAAATGGAGTATCCTGGTCCAATGGCTCCATAATATATATGTTCGTGGTAACTCGCTTGTGAACATCTCAGAGATGTGATATCTTGGATCACGGCACCATAATATAACCCTATACACCCCAGGCCACACCTGTCAGATCCTGGTTCACAGGAGCATACTTGTGATGTACCTCTGGCCGTGTTCGTCACTCCCGGCTCACATGACCATGGATGCAATCCAGCAGGGCTACATTCTTAATTGTTTAGTGGTGGACCCCTTAAGGATGACCAGACTCTCACTGGTCACTGGAAAACACCGCTCTGCTGCTCAGGACGCATGAAACGTGCATGACTCTTAGTCCGTGTAGCAACATTGTCCACTTTGGCCGTCACTTTGACTTTGTGCTGGATCTGTCTCTTCCATCGTCTGCCGTCAGGGCATACCTGAAATAAACTGCATCTTCATTTAGGCCGGCAATCGAGAAACAACGAAAAACTCGGGGTCATTTTCTTATAAATCAAAAAAAAAAATTATTTATAAATCATTTTAAGATATTCTTAAATATTTTAATATTTTATTTTGTTTAAAGTTGAATTCCTTGGGTTTTTAACAGCTTCGTGATGCAGGTTGTCTAGCTTAAGTTCATTTCCCAACTAAGAACAAGAATTTTCAACTTAGCTCTTATGGGGGTTTCTAGCCCCCTCCCCACAGCGATGTGCATTCTTTGATACTAACCAGTAAAAGACTCCTATTTCTAAAAAGAAAATGGTTTTATTAAATCGGCTTCTTCCTCCTCTGTCATTTGAAGATTACTTCTTTCTTTTTGCCTCTGAACCTCTTCTTTCTCTTTCTCATTATTTTATATTCTTTTTCTTTTCTCTTTTCTTGTGAATTTCTTCCTTCTCTTTCGTACCCATGTTCCAAGAAAGGTTCCCCTTTTCTTGTAAGTAAGAAAAACATTAGATAAGTGAAAATCAGATTAGATAGACCGAGATTCGAACTTTGTAAGCAAGATTCAGAAATGGAATTTCGCATTGTTCAGTGTCACATAAAATAGTTTAGATATGTTGTTGCAAAAGGAATTTTGATTGTTTAATTCTTCTTATGAAAACTGAATTAAAATGAGGTTAGCTAGAAATTAAAGAACAATGCAATTTAAATATGTTGAAAAATAGGTTAGAAAAAAAAAGGAGTGAGAATTCTTTGACTGCAGAGATGGTTTGGAAACATGTGCGCACCACACATGTTTAGAAACAAAGGGATAGAACATGAAACATGTGCGCACCACACATGTTTAGAAGCGAAGGGATAGAACATTAAACATGTACGCACACAACATGTTTAGAAGCGAAGGGATAGAACATTAAACATGTGCGCACCACACATGTTTAGAAGCAGAGGGATAGAACATGAAATATGTGCGCACCACACATGTTTAGAAGCAAAGAGATAGAACATTAAACATGTGCGCAACACATGTTTAGAGGCGAAGGGATAGAACATAAACATGTGCGCAACACATGTTTAGAAGCGAAGGGATAGAATATGAAACATGTGCGCACACCACATGTTTAGAAGCGAAGGGATAGAACATTAAACATGTGTGCACAACACATGTTTAGAAGCGAAGGGATAGAATATTAAACATGTGCCCACCACACGTGTTTAGAAGCGAAAGGATAGAACATTAAACATGTGCGCACCACACATGTTTAGAAGCGAAGGGATAGAACATTAAACATGTGCGCACCACACATGTTTAGAAGCGAAGGGATAGAACATTAAACATGTGTGCACCACACATGTTTAGAAGTGAAGGGATAGAACATTAAACATGTGCGCACCACACATGTTTAGAAGCGAAGGGATAGAACATTAAACATGTGTGCACCACACATGTTTAGTAGTGAAGGGATAGAACATTAAACATATGCGCACCACACATGTAAAGAAGCGAAGGGATAGAACATTAAACATGTGCGCACCACACATGTTTAGAAGCGAAGGGGTAGAACATGAAACATGTGCGCACAACACATGTTTAGAAGTGAAGGGATAGAACATGAAACATGTGCGCACCACACATGTTTAGAAGCGAAGGGATAGAACATTAAACATGTGCGCACCACACATGTTTAGAAGCGAAGGGATAGAACATTAAACAGGTGCGCACCACACATGTTTAGAAGCAAAGGGATAGAACATGAAGCATGTGCGCACCACACATGTTTAGAAGCGAAGGGATTGAACATGAAGCATGTGCGCACCACACATGTTTAGAAGCGAAGGGATAGAACATGAAGCATGTGCGCACCACACATGTTTAGAAGCGAAGGGATAGAACATGAAGCATGTGCACACCACACATGTTTAGAAGCGAAGGGATAGAACATTAAACATGTGCGCACCACACATGTTTAGAAGTGAAGGGATACAATATGAAACATGTGCGCACCACACATGTTTAGAAGTGAAGGGATAGAACATGAAACATGTGTGCACCACACATGTTTAGAAACGAAGGGTAGAACATGAAACATGTGCGCACCACACATGTTTAGAAGCGAAGGGATAGAACATTAAACATATGCGCACCAAACATGTTAAGAAGCGAAGGGATAGAACATGAAACATGTGCGCACCACACATGTTAAGAAGCGGAGGGATAGAACATGAAACATGTGCACACAACACATGTTTAGAAGCGAAGGGATAGAACATTAAACATGTGTGCACCACACATGTTTAGAAGCGAAGGGATAGAACATTAAACATGTGCGCAGCCCACATGTTTAGAAGCGAAGGGATAGAACATGAAACATGTGCGCAGCACACATGTTTAGAAGCGAAGGGATAGAACATTAAACATGTGTGCACCACACATGTTTAGAAGCGAAGGGATAGAACATGAAACATGTGCGCACGACACATGTTTAGCAGCAAAGGGATAGAACATGAAACATGTGCGCACCAAACATGTTTAGTAGCGAAGGGATAGAACATTAAACATGTGTGCACCACACATGTTTAGAAGCGAAGGGATAGAACATTAAACATGTGCGCACAACACATGTTTAGAAGCGAAGGGATAGAACATTAAACATGTGCGCACCACACATGTTTAGAAGCGAAGGGATAGAACATTAAACATGTGCGCACCACACATGTTTAGAAGAAAAGGGATAGAACATGACGCATGTGTGCACCACACATGTTTAGAAGCAAAGGGATAGAATATTAAACATGTGCGCACCACACATGTTTAGAAACGAAGGGATAGAACATGAAACATGTGCGCACCACACATGTTTAGAAGCGAAGGGATAGAACATTAAACATGTGCGCACCACACATGTTTAGAAGACGAGGGATAGAACATGAAACATGTGCGCACCACACATGTTTAGAAGCAAAGGGATAGAACATTAAACATGTGCGCAACACATGTTTAGAAGCGAAGGGATAGAACATAAACATGTGCGCAACACATGTTTAGAAGCGAAGGGATAGTATATGAAGCATGTGCGCACACCACATGTTTAGAAGCGAAGGGATAGAACATTAAACATGTGTGCACCACACATGTTTAGAAGCGAAGGGATAGAACATTAAACATGTGCGCACCACACATGTTTAGAAGCGAAGGGAGAGAACATTAAACATGTGCGCACCACACATGTTTAGAAGCGAAGGGATAGAACATTAAACATGTGCGCACCACACATGTTTAGAAGCGAAGGGATAGAACATTAAACATGTGTGCACCACACATGTTTAGAAGTGAAGGGATAGAACATTAAACATGTGCGCACCACACATGTTTAGAAGCGAAGGGATAGAACATTAAACATGTGTGCACCACACATGTTTAGCAGTGAAGGGATATAACATTAAACATGTGCGCACCACACATGTAAAGAAGCGAAGCGATAGAACATTAAACATGTGCGCACCACACATGTTTAGAAGCGAAGGGGTAGAACATGAAACATGTGCGCACCACACATGTTTAGAAGTGAAGGGATAGAACATGAAACATGTGCGCACCACACATGTTTAGAAGCGACGGGATAGAACATTAAACATGTGCGCACCACACATGTTTAGAAGCGAAGGGATAGAACATTAAACATGTGCGCACCACACATGTTTAGAAGCAAAGGGATAGAACATGAAGCATGTGCGCACCACACATGTTTAGAAGCGAAGGGATAGAACATGAAGCATGTGCGCACCACACATGTTTAGAAGCGAAGGGATAGAACATGAAGCATGTGCGCACCACACATGTTTAGAAGCGAAGGGATAGAACATGAAGCATGTGCACACCACACATGTTTAGAAGCGAAGGGATAGAACATGAAACATGTGCGCACCACACATGTTTAGAAGTGAAGGGATACAATATGAAACATGTGCGCACCACATATGTTTAGAAGTGAAGGGATAGAACATGAAACATGTGTGCACAACACATGTTTAGAAACGAAGAGTAGAACATGAAACATGTGCGCACCACACATGTTTAGAAGCGAAGGGATAGAACATTAAACATATGCGCACCACACATGTTTAGAAGCGAAGGGATAGAACATGAAACATGTGCGCACCACACATGTTAAGAAGCGGAGGGATAGAACATGAAACATGTGCACACAACAGATGTTTAGTAGCGAAGGGATAGAACATGAAACATGTGCGCACCACAAATGTTTAGAAGCGAAGGGATAGAACATTAAACATGTGTGCACCACACATGTTTAGAAGTGAAGGGATAGAACATGAAACATGCGCACACCACACATGTTTAGAAGCGAAGGGATAGAACATTAAACATGTGATCACCACACATGTTTAGAAGCGAAGAGATAGAATAGTAAACATGTGCGCACCACACATGTTTAGAAGCGAAGGGATAGAACATGAAACATGTGGGCACCACACATGTTTAGAAGAGAAGGGATAGAACATTAACCATGTGCGCACCACTTATGTTAAGAAGCGAAGGGATAGAACATGAAACATGTGCGCACCACAAATGTTTAGAAGCGAAGGGATAGAACATGAAACATGTGCGCACCACACATGTTTAGAAGCGAAGGGATAGAACATGAAACATGTGCGCATCACACATGTTTAGAAGCGAAGGGATAGAACATGAAACATGTGCGCACCACACATATTTAGAAGCGAAGGGATAGAACATTAAACATGTGCGCACCACACATGTTTAGAAGCGAAGGGATAGAACATTAAACATGTGCGCTACACACATGTTTAGAAGTGAAGGGATAGAACATGAAACATTTGCGCACCACTTATGTTTAGAAGCGAAGGGATAGAACATGAAACATGTGCGCTACACACATGTTTAAAAGTGAAAAGATAGAACATGAAACATGTGCACACCACACATGTTTAGAAGCGAAGGGATAGAACATTAAACATGTGCGCACCACACATGTTTAGAAGCTCAGGGATAGAATAGTAAACATGTGCGCACCACACATGTTAAGAAGCGAAGGGATAGAACATGAAACATGTGCGCACAACACATGTTAAGAAGCAGAGGGATAGAACATGAAACATGTGCACACAACACATGTTTAGAAGCGAAGGGATAGAACATTACACATGTGTGCACCACACATGTTTAGAAGCGAAGGGATAGAACATTAAACATGTGCGCACAACACATGTTTAGAAGCTAAGGGATAGAACATGAAACATGTGCGAACCACACATGTTTAGAAGCAAAGGGATAGAACATTAAACATGTGTGCACCACACATGTTTAGAAGCGAAGGGATAGAACATGAAACATGTGAGCACCACACATGTTTAGCAGCAAGGGGATGGAACATGAAGCATGTGCGCACCACACATGTTTAGAAGCGAAGGGATAGAAGATTAAACATGTGCGCTACACACATGTTTAGAAGTGAAGGGATAGAACATTAAACATTTGCGCACAACTAATGTTTAGAAGCGAAGGGATAGAACATTAAACATGTGCGCACCACACATGTTTAGAAGCGAAGGGATAGCACATTAAACATGTGCGCACCACAGATGTTTAGAAGCGAAGGGATAGAACATGAAACATGTGGGCACCACACATGTTTAGAAGCAAAGGTATAGAACATTAAACATGTGCGCACCACACATGTTTAGAAGCGAAGGGATAGAACATGAAACATGATCGCACCACACATGTTTAGACGCGAAGGGATAGAACATTAAACATGTGCGCACCACACATATTTGAAGCGAAGGGATAGAACATCAAACATGTGCGCACCACACATGTTTAGAAGCGAAGGGATAGAACATTAAACATGTGTGCAACACATGTTTAGAAGCGAAAGGGATAGAACATGAAACATGTGCGCACCACACATGTTTAGAAGCGAAAAGATAGAACATTAAACATGTGCGCATCACACATGTTTAGAAGCGAAGGGATAGAACATGAAACATGTATTCACCATACATGTTTAGAAGCTAAGGGATAGAACATTAAACATTAGTGCACCACACATGTTTAGAAGCGAGGGGATAGAACATTAAACATGTGCGCACCACACATGTTAAGAAGCGAAGGGATAGAACATTAAACATGTGCGCACCACACATGTTTAGAAGCGACGGGATAGAACATGAAACATGTGCGCACCACACATGTTTAGAAGCGAAGGGATAGAACATTAAACATGTGCGCACCACACATGTTTAGAAGCGAAGGGGCAGAACATGAAGCATGTGCACACCAGACATGTTTAGAAGCGAAGGGATAGAATATGAAACATGCGCGCACCACACATGTTTAGAAGTGAAGGGATAGAACATGAAACATTTGTGCACCACACATGTTTAGAAACGAAGGGATAGAACATGAAACATGTGCGCACCACACATGTTTAGAAGCGAAGGGATAGAACATTAAACATGTGCGCACCAAACATGTTTAGAAGCGAAGGGATAGAACATTAAACATGTGCGCACCACACATGTTTAGAAGCGAAGGGATAGAACATTAAACATGTGCGCACCACACATGTTTAGAAGCGAAGGGATAGAACATGACGCATGTGTGCACCACACATGTTTAGAAGCGAAGGGATAGAACATTAAACATGTGCGCACCACACATGTTTAGAAGCGAAGGGATAGAACATGAAGCATGTGTGCACCACACATGTTTAGAAGAGAAGGGATAGAACATGAAGCATGTGCGCACCACACATGTTCAGAAGCAATGGGATAGAACATGAAGCAGGTGCGCACCACACATGGTAAGAAGCGAGGGATAGAACATGAAAGATGTGCACACCACACATGTTAAGAAGCGAAGGGATAGAACATTAAACATGTGCGCACAACACATGTTTAGAAGCGAAGGGATAGAACATGGAACATGTGCACACCACACATGTTTAGAAGCGAAGGGATAGAACATTAAACATGTGCGCTACACAGATGTTTAGAAGTGAAGGGATAGAACATGACCCATGTACACACCACACATGTTTAGAAGCGAAGGGATAGAACATTAAACATCTGCGCACCACACATGTTTAGAAGCGAAGTGATAGAACAGTGAACATGTGCGCACCACACATGTTTAGAAGCGAAGGGATAGAACATGAAGCATGTGCGAACCACACATGTTTAGAAGCGAAGGGATAGAAAATAAAGCATGCGCGCACCACACATGTTTAGAAGCGAGGTGATAGAACAGTAAGCATGTGCCCACAACACAGTTTTAGAAGCGAAGGGATAGAACATGAAACATGTGCGCACCACACATGTTTAGAAGCGAAGGGATAGAACATTACACATGTGCGCACCACACATGTTTAGAAGCGAAGGGATAGAACATTAAACATGTGGGCACCACACATGTGTAGAAGCGAAGGGATAGAACATGAAACATGTGCGCACCACACATGATAAGGAGCGAAGGGATAGAACATTAAACATGTGCGCACCACACATGTTTAGAAGCGAAGAGATAGAACATTAAACATGTGCGCACCACACATGTTTAGAAGCGAAGGGATCGAACATGAAGCATGTGTGCACAACACATGTTTAGAAGCGAAGGGATAGACCATTAAACATGTGGTCACCACACATGTTTAGAAGCGAAGGGATAGAACATGAAGCATGTGCGCACCACACATGTTTAGAAGCGAAGGGATAGAAAATGAAGCATGTTCGCCCCACACATGTTTAGAAGCGAAGTGATAGAACATGAAGCATGTGCGCACCACACATGTTTAGAAGCGAAGGGATAGAACATAAAACATGTGCGCACCACACATGTTTAGAAGCGAAGGGATAGAACATGAAACATGTGCACACCATACATGTTTAGAAGCGAAGGGATAGAACATGAAACATGTGCGCACCACACATGTTAAGAAGCGAAGGGATAGAACATTAAACATGTGCGCACCACACATGTTTAGAAGCGAAGAGATAGAACATTAAACATGTGCGCACCACACATGTTTAGAAACGAAGGGAAAGAACATTAAACATGTGTGCACCACACATGTTTAGAAGCGAACGGATAGAACATTGCACATGTGCGCACCACAAATGTTAAGAAGCGAAGGGATAGAACATTAAACATGTGCGCACCACACATGTTTAGAAGCGAAGAGATAGAACATTACACATGTGCGCACCACACATTTTTAGAAGCGAAGGGATAGAACATGAAGCATGTGTGCACCACACATGTTTAGAAGCGAAGGGATAGAACATTAAACATGTGCGCACCACACATGTTTAGAAGCGAAGGGGTAGAACATTAAACACGTGCGCACCACACATGTAAAGAAGCGAAGGGATAGAACATGAAGCATGTGCGCACCACACATGTTTAGAAGCGAAGGGATAGAACATTAAACATGTGTGCACCACACATGTTTAGTAGTGAAGGGATAGAACATTAAACATATGCGCACCACACATGTAAAGAAGCGAAGGGATAGAACATTAAACATGTGCGCACCACACATGTTTAGAAGCGAAGGGATAGAATATGAAACATGTGCACACCACACCTGTTTAGAAGCGAAGGGATAGAACATTATACATGTGCACACCACACATGTTTAGAAGCGAAGGGATAGAACATTAAACATGTGCGCACCACACATGTTTAGAAGGGAAGGGATAGAACATGAAACATGTGCGCACCACACATGTTTAGAAGCGAAGGGACAGAACATGAAGCATGTGCGCACCACACATGTTTAGAAGCGAAGGGATAGAACATGAAACCTGTGCACACCAGACATGTTTAGAAGCGAAGGGATAGAACATTATACATGTGCACACCACACATGTTTAGAAGCGAAGGGATAGAATATGAAACATGCGCGCACCACACATGTTTAGAAGTGAAGGGATAGAACATGAAACATGTGTGCACCACACATGTTTAGAAACGAAAGGATAGAACATGAAACATGTGCGCACCACACATGTTTAGAAGCCAAGGGATAGAACATTAAACATATGCGCACCACACATGTTAAGAAGCGAAGGGATAGAACATGAAACATGTGCGCACCACACATGTTTAGAAGCGGAGGGATAGAACATGAAACATGTGCACACAACACATGTTTAGAAGCGAAGGGATAGAACATTAAATATGTGTGCACCACACATGTTTAGAAGCGAAGGGATAGAACATTAAACATGTGCCCACCACACATGTTTAGAAGCGAAGGTATAGAACATGAAACATGTGCGCACCACACATGTTTAGAAGCGAAGGGATAGAACATTAAACATGTGTGCACCACACATGTTTAGAAGCGAAGGGATAGAACATTAAACATGTGCGCACCACACATGTTTAGAAGCGAAGGGATAGAACATGACGCATGTGTGCACCACACATGTTTAGAAGCGAAGGGATAGAACATTAAACATGTGCGCACCACACATGTTTAGAAGCGAAGGGATAGAACATGAAGCATGTGCGCACCATACATGTTCAGAAGCAATGGGATAGAACATGAAGCAGGTGGTCACCACACATGGTAAGAAGCGAAGGGATAGAACATGAAACATGTGCACACCACACATGTTAAGAAGCGAAGGGATAGAACATTAAACATGTGCGCACCACACATGTTTAGAAGCGAACGGATAGAACATGAACATGTGCACACCACACATGTTTAGAAGCGAAGGGATAGAACATTAAACATGTGGGCTACACACATGTTTAGAAGTGCAGGGATAGAACATGAAACATGTACACACCACACATGTTTAGAAGCGAAGGGATAGAACATTAAACATCTGCGCACAACACATGTTTAGAAGCGAAGGGATGGAAGAGTAAACATGTGCGCACCACACATGTTTAGAAGCGAAGGGATAGAACATGAAGCATGTGCGAACCACACATGTTTAGAAGCGAAGTGATACAAAATTAAGCATGCGCGCACGACACATGTTTAGAAGCGAGGTGATAGAACATGAAGCATGTGCCCACCACACAGTTTTAGAAGCGAAGGAATAGAACATGAAACATGTGTGCACCACACATGTTTAGAAGCGAAGGGATAGAACATGAAACATGTGCGCACCACACATGTTTAGAAGCGAAGGGATAGAACATTAAACATGTGGGCACCACACATGTGTAGAAGCGAAGGGATAGAACATGAAACATGTGCGCACCACACATGTTTAGAAGCGAAGGGATAGAACATGAAACATGTGCGCACCACACATGATAAGGAGCGAAGGGATAGAACATTAAACATGTGCGCGCCACACATGTTTAGAAGCGAAGGGAAAGAACATTAAACATGTGTGCACCACACATGTTTAGAAGCGAACGGATAGAACATTAAACATGTGCGCACCACAAATGTTAAGAAGCGAAGGAATAGAACATTAAACATCTGCGCACCACACATGTTTGGAAGCGAAGAGATAGAACATTAAACATGTGCGCACCACACATGTTTAGAAGCGAAGGGATAGAACATGAAGCATGTGTGCACCACACATGTTTAGAAGCGAAGGGATAGACAATTAAACCTGTGCGCACCAGACATGTTTAGAAGCGAAGGGATAGAACATGAAACATGTGCGCACCAGACATGTTTAGAAGCGAAGGGATAGAATATGAAACATGTGCGCACCAGACATGTTTAGAAGCGACGGGATAGAACATGAAACATGTGCGCACCAGACATGTTTAGAAGCGAAGGGATAGAATATGAAACATGCGCGCACCACACATGTTAAGAAGTGAAGGGATAGAACATGAAACATTTGTGCACCACACATGTTTAGAAACGAAGGGATAGAACATGAAACATGTGCGCACCACACATGTTTAGAAGCGAAGGGATAGAACATTAAACATGTGCGCACCAAACATGTTTAGAAGCGAAGGGATAGAACATTAAACATGTGCGCACCACACATGTTTAGAAGCGAAGGGATAGAACATTAAACATGTGCGCACCACACATGTTTAGAAGCGAAGGGATAGAACATGAAGCATGTGTGCACCACACATGTTCAGAAGCAATGGGATAGAACATGAAGCAGGTGCACACCACACATGGTAAGAAGCGAGGGATAGAACATGAAACATGTGCACACCACACATGTTAAGAAGCGAAGGGATAGAACATTAAACACGTGCGCACCACACATGTTTAGAAGCGAAGGGATAGAACATGAAACATGTGCACACCACACATGTTTAGAAACGAAGGGATAGAACATGAAACATGTGCGCACCACACATGTTTAGAAGCGAAGGGATAGAACATTAAACATGTGCGCACCAAACATGTTTAGAAGCGAAGGGATAGAACATTAAACATGTGCGCACCACACATGTTTAGAAGCGAAGGGATAGAACATTAAACATGTGCGCACCACACATGTTTAGAAGCGAAGGGATAGAACATTAAACATGTGCGCACCACACATGTTTAGAAGCGAAGGGATAGAACATTAAACATGTGTGCACCACACATGTTTAGAAGAGAAGGGATCGAACATGAAGCATGTGCGCACCACACATGTTCAGAAGCGAAGGGATAGAACATTAAACACGTGCGCACCACACATGTTTAGAAGCGAAGGGATAGAACATGAAACATGTGCACACCACACATGTTTAGAAGCGAAGGGATAGAACATTAAACATGTGCGCTACACACATGTTTAGAAGTGAAGGGATAGAACATGAAACATGTACACACCACACATGTTTAGAAGCGAAGGGATAGAACATTAAACATGTGCGCACCACACATGTTTAGAAGCGAAGGGATAGAACAGTAAACATGTGCGCACCACACATGTTTAGAAGCGAAGGGATAGAACATGAAGCATGTGCGAACCACACATGTTTAGAAGCGAAGGGATAGAAAATTAAGCATGCGCGCACCACACATGTTTAGAAGCGAGGTGATAGAACATGAAGCATGTGCCCACCACACAGTTTTAGAAGCGAAGGGATAGAACATGAAACATGTGCGCACCACACATGTTTAGAAGCGAAGGGATAGAACATTACACATGTGCGCACCACACATGTTTAGAAGCGAAGGGATAGAACATGAAACATGTGGGCACCACACATGTGTAGAAGCGAAGGGATAGAACATTAAACATGTGCGCACATCACATGTTTAGAAGCGAAGGGATAGAACATGAAACATGTGCGCACCAGACATTATAAGGAGAGAAGGGATAGAATATTAAACATGTGCGCACCACACATGTTTAGAAGCGAAGAGATAGAACATTAGACATGTGCGCGCCACACATGTTTAGAAGCGAAGAGATAGAACATTAAACATGTGCGCACCACACATGTTTAGAAGCGAAGGGATAGAACATGAAGCATGTGTGCACCACACATGTTTAGAAGCGAAGGGATAGACCATTAAACATGTGCGCACCACACATGTTTAGAAGCGAAGGGATATAACATGAAGCATGTGCGCACCACACATGTTTAGAAGCGAAGGGATAGAAAATGAAGCATGTTCGCCCCACACATGTTTAGAAGCGAAGTTATAGAACATGAAGCATGTGCGCACCACACATGTTTAGAAGCGAAGGGATAGAACATTAAACATGTGCGCACCACACATGTTTAGAAGCGAAGGGATAGAACATGAAACATGTGCACACCATACATGTTTAGAAGCGAAGGGATAGAACATGAAACATGTGCGCACCACACATGTTAAGAAGCGAAGGGAAAAAACATTAAACATGTGTGCACCACAAATGTTTAGAAGCGAACGGATAGAACATTAAACATGTGCGCACCACACATGTTTAGAAGCGAAGAGATAGAACATTAAACATGTGCGCACCACACATGTTTAGAAGCGAAGGGAAAGAACATTAAACATGTGCGCACCACACATGTTTAGAAGCGAAGAGATAGAACATTAAACATGTGCGCACCACACATGTTAAGAAGCGAAGGGATAGAACATTAACCATGTGCGCACCACACATGTTTAGAAGCGAAGAGATAGAACATTAAACATGTGCGCACCACACATGTTTAGAAGCGAAGGGAAAGAACATTAAACATGTGTGCACCACACATGTTTAGAAGCGAACGGATAGAACATTGCACATGTGCGCACCACACATGTTTAGAAGCGAAGGGGTAGAACATTA
This sequence comes from Euprymna scolopes, assembly GCF_053919585.1. Taxonomy (NCBI): domain Eukaryota; kingdom Metazoa; phylum Mollusca; class Cephalopoda; order Sepiida; family Sepiolidae; genus Euprymna; species Euprymna scolopes. The sequence continues at coordinate 23,410,577 of NC_136521.1, read as the reverse complement.
AACACGTGCGCACCACACATGTAAAGAAGCGAAGGGATAGAACATTAAACATGTGCGCACCACACATGTTTAGAAGCGAAGGGATAGAACATTAAACCTGTGCGCACCACACATGTTTAGAAGCGAAGAGATAGAACATTAAAAATGTGCGCACCACACATGTTTAGAAGCGAAGGGATAGAACATTAAACATGTGCGCACCACACATGTTTAGAAGCGAAGGGGTAGAATATTAAACACGTGCGCACCACACATGTAAAGAAGCGAAGGGATAGAACATTAAACATGTGCGCACCACACATGTTTAGAAGCGAAGGGATAGAACATGAAACATGTGCGCACCACACATTTTTAGAAGCGAAGGGATAGAACATTAAACATGTGCGCACAACATATGTTTAGAAGCGAAGGGATAGAACATAAAACATGTGCGCACCACACATGTTTAGAAGCGAAGGGATAGAACATTAAACATGTGCGCACCACACATGTTTAGAAGCAAAGGGATAGAACATGAAGCATGTGCGCACCACACATGTTTAGAAGCGAAGGGATAGAACATTAGACATGTGCGCACCACATATGTTTAGAAGCGAAGGGACAGAACATGAAGCATGTGCGCACCACACATGTTTAGAAGCGAAGGGATAGAACATGAAGCATGTGCGCACCACACAGTTTTAGAAGCGAAGGGATAGAATATGAGACATGTGCGCACCACACATGTTTAGAAGTGAAGGGACAGAACATGAAGCATGTGCGCACCACACATGTGTAGAAGCGAAGGGATAGAACATGAGGCATGTGCACACCACACAGTTTTAGAAGCGAAGGGATAGAATATGAGACATGTGCGCACCACACATGTTTAGAAGTGAAGGGATAGAACATGAAACATTTGTGCACCACATATGTTTAGAAACAAAGGGATAGAACATGAAACATGTGCGCACCACACATGTTTAGAAGCGAAGGGATAGAACATTACACATGTGCGCACCACACATGTTAAGAAGCGAAGGGATAGGACATGAAACATATGCGCACCACACATGTTTAGAAGCGGCGGGATAGAACATTAAACATGTGCGCACCACACATGTTTAGAAGCGAAGGGATAAAAGATGAAACATGTGCGCACCACACATGTTTAGAAGCGAAGGGATAGAAAATGAAACATGTGCGCACCACACATGTTTAGAAGCGAAGGGATAGAATATGAAACATGTGCACACCACACCTGTTTAGAAGCGAAGGGATAGAACATTATACATGTGCACACCACACATGTTTTGAAGCGAAGGGATAGAACATTAAACATGTGCGCACCACACATGTTTAGAAGGGAAGGGATAGAACATGAAACATGTGCGCACCACACATGTTTAGAAGCGAAGGGACAGAACATGAAGCATGTGCGCACCACACATGTTTAGAAGCGAAGGGATAGAACATGAAACCTGTGCACACCAGACATGTTTAGAAGCGAAGGGATAGAATATGAAACATGCGCGCACCACACATGTTTAGAAGTTAAGGGATAGAACATGAAACATGTGTGCACCACACATGTTTAGAAACGAAGGGATAGAACATGAAACATGTGCGCACCACACATGTTTAGAAGCCAAGGGATAGAACATTAAACATATGCGCACCACACATGTTTAGAAACGAAGGGATAGAACATTAAACATGTGCGCACCACACATGTTAAGAAGCGGAGGGATAGAACATGAAACATGTGCACACAACACATGTTTAGAAGCGAAGGGATAGAACATTAAATATGTGTGCACCACACATGTTTAGAAGCGAAGGGATAGAACATTAAACATGTGCGCACCACACATGTTTAGAAGCAAAGGGATAGAACATGAAGAATGTGCACACCAGACATGTTTAGAAGCGAAGGGATAGAATATGAAACATGCGCGCACCACACATGTTTAGAAGTGAAGGGATAGAACATGAAACATGTGTGCACCACACATGTTTAGAAACGAAGGGATAGAACATGAAACATGTGCGCACCACACATGTTAAGAAGCGGAGGGATAGAACATAAAACATGTGCACACAACACATGTTTAGAAGCGAAGGGGTAGAACATTAAATATGTGTGCACCACACATGTTTAGAAGCGAAGGGATAGAACATTAAACATGTGCCCACCACACATGTTTAGAAGCGAAGGTATAGAACATGAAACATGTGCGCACCACACATGTTTAGAAGCGAAGGGATAGAACATTAAACATGTGTGCACCACACATGTTTAGAAGCGAAGGGATAGAACATTAAACATGTGCGCACCACACATGTTTAGAAGCGAAGGGATAGAACATGAAGCATGTGCACACCACACATGTTTAGAAGAGAAGGGATAGAACATGAAGCATGTGCGCACCATACATGTTCAGAAGCAATGGGATAGAACATGAAGCAGGTGGTCACCACACATGGTAAGAAGCGAAGGGATAGAACATGAAACATGTGCACACCACACATGTTAAGAAGCGAAGGGATAGAACATTAAACATGTGCGCACCACACATGTTTAGAAGCGAAGGGATAGAACATGAACATGTGCACACCACACATGTTTAGAAGCGAAGGGATAGAACATTAAACATGTGCGCTACACACATGTTTAGAAGTGAAGGGATAGAACATGAAACATGTACACACCACACATGTTTAGAAGCGAAGGGATAGAACATTAAACATGTGCGCACCACACCTGTTTAGAAGCGAAGGGATAGAACAGTAAACATGTGCACACCACACATGTTTAGAAGCGAAGGGATAGAATATGAGACATGTGCGCACCACACATGTTTAGAAGTGAAGGGATAGAACATGAAACATGTGTGCACCACACATGTTTAGAAACGAAGGGATAGAACATGAAACATGTGCGCACTACACATGTTTAGAAGCGAAGGTATAGAACATTAAACATATGCGCACCACACATGTTAAGAAGCGGAGGGATAGAACATGAAACATGTGCACACAACACATGTTTAGAAGCGAAGGGATAGAACATTAAATATGTGTGCACCACACATGTTTAGAAGCGAAGGGATAGAACATGAAACATGTGCACACAACACATGTTTAGAAGCGAAGGGATAGAACATTAAACATGTGCCCACCACACATGTTTAGAAGCGAAGGTATAGAACATGAAACATGTGCGCACCACACATGTTTAGAAGCGAAGGGATAGAACATTAAACATATGCGCACCACACATGTTTAGAAGCGAAGGGATAGAACATGAAGAATGTGCACACCAGACATGTTTAGAAGCGAAGGGATTGAATATGAAACATGCGCGCACCACACATGTTTAGAGGTGAAGGGATAGAACATGAACCATGTGTGCACCACACATGTTTAGAAACGAAGGGATAGAACATGAAACATGTGCGCACCACACATGTTTAGAAGCCGAGGGATAGAACATTAAACATATGCGCACCCCACATGTTAAGAAGCGAAGGGATAGAACATGATACATGTGCGCACCACACATGTTAAGAAGCGGAGGGATAGAACATGAAACATGTGCACACAACACATGTTTAGAAGCGAAGGGATAGAACATTAAATATGTGTGCACCACACATGTTTAGAAGCGAAGGGATAGAACATGAAACATGTGCACACAACACATGTTTAGAAGCGAAGGGATAGAACATTAAACATGTGCCCACCACACATGTTTAGAAGCGAAGGTATAGAACATGAAACATGTGCGCACCACACATGTTTAGAAGCGAAGGGATAGAACATTAAACATGTGTGCACCACACATGTTTAGAAGCGAAGGGATAGAACATTAAACATGTGCGCACCACACATGTTTAGAAGCGAAGGGATAGAACATGACGCATGTGTGCACCACACATGTTAAGAAGCGAAAGGATAGAACATGAAACATGTGCACACCACACATGTTTAGAAGCGAAGGGATAGAACATTAAACATGTGCGCTACACACATATTTAGAAGTGAAGGGATAGAACATGAAACATGTACACACCACACATGTTTAGAAGCGAAAGGATAGAACATGAAACATGTGCACACCACACATGTTTAGAAGCGAAGGGATAGAACATTAAACATGTGCGCTACACACATATTTAGAAGTGAAGGGATAGAACATGAAACATGTACACACCACACATGTTTAGAAGCGAAGGGATAGAACATTAAACATCTGCGCACCACACATGTTTAGAAGCGAAGGGATGGAACAGTAAACATGTGCGCACCACACATGTTTAGAAGCGAAGGGATGGAACAGTAAACATGTACACACCACACATGTTTAGAAGCGAAGGGATGGAACAGTAAACATGTGCGCACCACACATGTTTAGAAGCGAAGGGATGGAACAGTAAACATGTGCGCACCACACATGTTTAGAAGCGAAGGGATAGAAAATTAAGCATGCGCGCACGACACATGTTTAGAAGCGAGGTGATAGAACATGAAGCATGTGCCCACCACACAGTTTTAGAAGCGAAGGGATAGAACATGAAACATGTGCGCACCACACATGTTTAGAAGCGAAGGGATAGAACATGAAACATGTGCGCACCACACATGTTTAGAAGCGAAGGGATAGAACATTAAACATGTGGGCACCACACATGTGTAGAAGCGAAGGGATAGAACATTAAACATGTGCGCACCACACATGTTTAGAAGCGAAGGTATAGAACATGAAACATGTGCGCACCACACATGATAAGGAGCGAAGGGATAGAACATGAAACATGTGCGCACCACAAATGTTTAGAAGCGAACGGATAGAACATTAAACATGTGCGCACCACAAATGTTAAGAAGCGAAGGGATAGAACATTAAACATCTGCGCACCACACATGTTTAGAAGCGAAGAGATAGAACATTAAACATGTGCGCACCACACATGTTTAGAAGCGAAGGGATAGAACATGAAGCATGTGTGCACCACACATGTTTAGAAGCGAAGGGATAGACCATTAAACCTGTGCGCACCACACATGTTTAGAAGCGAAGGGATAGAACATGAAGCATGTGCGCACCACACATGTTTAGAAGCGAAGGGATAGAAAATGAAGCATGTTCGCACCACACATGTTTAGAAGCGATGTGATAGAACATGAAGCATGTGCGCACCACACATGTTTAGAAGCGAAGGGATAGAACATTAAACATGTGCGCACCACACATGTTTAGAAGCGAAGGGATAGAACATGATACATGTGCACACTATACATGTTTAGAAGCGAAGGGATAGAACATGAAACATGTGCGCACCACACATGTTAAGAAGCGAAGGGATAGAACATTAAACATGTGCGCACCACACATGTTTAGAAGCGAAGGGAAAGAACATTAAACATGTGTGCACCACAAATGTTTAGAAGCGAACGGATAGAACATTAAACATGTGCGCACCACAAATGTTAAGAAGCGAAGGGATAGAACATTAAACATGTGCGCACCACACATGTTTAGAAGCGAAGAGATAGAACATTAAACATGTGCGCACCACACATGTTTAGAAGCGAAGGGATAGAACATGAAGCATGTGTTCACCACACATGTTTAGAAGCGAAGGGATAGAACATTAAACATGTGCGCACCACACATGTTTAGAAGCGAAGGGATAGAACATGAAGCATGTGCGAACCACACATGTTTAGACGCGAAGGGATAGAAATTTAAGCATGCGCGCACCACACATGTTTAGAAGCGAGGTGATAGAACATGAAGCATGTGCCCACCACACATGTTTAGAAGCGAAGGGATAGAACATGAAACATGTGCGCACCACACATGTTTAGAAGCGAAGGGATAGAACATGAAACATGTGCGCACCACACATGTTTAGAAGCGAAGGGATAGAACATTAAACATGTGGGCACCACACATGTGTAGAAGCGAAGGGATAGAACATTAAACATGTGCGCACCACACATGTTTAGAAGCGAAGGGATAGAACATGAAACATGTGCGCACCACACATGATAAGGAGCGAAGGGATAGAACATGAAACATGTGCGCACCACACATGTTTAGAAGCGAAGAGATAGAACATTAAACATGTGCGCGCCACACATGTTTAGAAGCGAAGGGAAAGAACATTAAACATGTGTGCACCACACATGTTTAGAAGCGAACGGATAGAACATTAAACATGTGCGCACCACAAATGTTAAGAAGCAAAGGGATAGAACATTAAACATCTGCGCACCACACATGTTTAGAAGCGAAGAGATAGAATATTAAACATGTGCGCACCACACATGTTTAGAAGCGAAGGGATAGAACATGAAGCATGTGTGCACCACACATGTTTAGAAGCGAAGGGATAGAATATGAGACATGTGCGCACCACACATGTTTAGAAGCGAAGGGATAGAACATGAAGCATGTGCGCACCACACATGTTTAGAAGCGAAGGGATAGAAAATGAAGCATGTTCGCACCACACATGTTTAGAAGCGAAGTGATAGAACATGAAGCATGTGCGCACCACACATGTTTAGAAGCGAAGGGATAGAACATTAAACATGTGCGCACCACACATGTTTAAAGCGAAGGGATAGAACATGAAACATGTGCACACCATACATGTTTAGAAGCCAAGGGATAGAACATGAAACATGTGCGCACCACACATGGTTAGAAGCGAAGGGATAGAACATTAAACATGTGTGCACCACAAATGTTTAGAAGCGAACGGATAGAACATTAAACATGTGCGCACCACAAATGTTAAGAAGCGAAGGGATAGAACATAAAGCATGTGCGCACCACACATGTTTAGAAGCGAAGAGATAGAACATTAAACATGTGCACACCACACATGTTTAGAAGCGAAGGGATAGAACATTAAACATGTGCGCACCACACATGTTTAGAAGCGAAAGGATAGAACATGAAGCATGTGCGAAACAACACATGTTTAGAAGCAAAGGGATAGAACATGAAACATGTGCGCACCACACATGTTTAGAAGCGAAGGGATAGAACATGAAATATGTGCGCACCACACATGTTTAGAAGCGAAGGGATAGAACATTAAACATGTTGGCACCACACATGTGTAGAAGAGAAGGGATAGAACATTAAACATGTGCGCACCACACATGTTTAGAAGCGAAGGGATAGAACATGAAACATGTGCGCACCACACATGTTTAGAAGCGAAGGGATAGAACATGAAACATGTGCGCACCACACATGTTTAGAAGCGAAGGGATAGAACATGAAACATGTGCGCACCACACATGTTTAGAAGCGAAGGGATAGAACATTAAACATGTGCGCACCACACATGTTTAGAAGCGAAGGGATAGAACATGAAACATGTGGGCACCACACATGTGTAGAAGCGAAGGGATAGAACATTAAACATGTGCGCACCACACATGTTTAGAAGCGAAGAGATAGAACATTAAACATGTGTTCGCCACACATGTTTAGAAGCGAAGGGAAAGAACATTAAACATGTGTGCACCACACATGTTTAGAAGCGAACGGATAGAACATTAAACATGTGCGCACCACAAATGTAAAGAAGCGAAGGGATAAAACATTAAACATGTGCGCACCACACATGTTTAGAAGCGAAGAGATAGAACATTAAACATGTGCGCACCACACATGTTTAGAAGCGAAGGGATAGAACATGAAGCATGTGTGCACCACACATGTTTAGAAGCGAAGGGATAGAACATTAAACATGTGCGCACCACACATGTTTAGAAGCGAAAGGATAGAACATGAAGCATGTGCGAAACAACACATGTTTAGAAGCAAAGGGATAGAACATGAAACATGTGCGCACCACACATGTTTAGAAGCGAAGGGATAGAACATGAAATATGTGCGCACCACACATGTTTAGAAGCGAAGGGATAGAACATTAAACATGTTGGCACCACACATGTGTAGAAGCGAAGGGATAGAACATTAAACATGTGCGCACCACACATGTTTAGAAGCGAAGGGATAGAACATGAAACATGTGCGCACCACACATGATAAGGAGCGAAGGGATAGAACATTAAACATGTGCGCACCACACATGTTTAGAAGCGAAGAGATAGAACATTAAACATGTGTTCGCCACACATGTTTAGAAGCGAAGGGATAGAACATTAAACATGTGTGCACCACACATGTTTAGAAGCGAACGGATAGAACATTAAACATGTGCGCACCACAAATGTAAAGAAGCGAAGGGATAGAACATTAAACATGTGCGCACCACACATGTTTAGAAGCGAAGAGATAGAACATTAAACATGTGCGCACCACACAGGTTTAGAAGCGAAGGGATAGAACATGAAGCATGTGTGCACCACACATGTTTAGAAGCGAAGGGATTGACCATTAAACATGTATGCACCACATATGTTTAGAAGCGAAGGGATAGAACATGAAGCATGTGCGCACCACACATGTTTAGAAGCGAAGGGATAGAAAATGAAGCATGTTCGCACCACACATGTTTAGAAGCGAAGTGATAGAACATGAAGCATGTGCGCACCACACATGTTTAGAAGCGAAGGGATAGAACATGAAACATGTGCGCACCACACATGTGTAGAAGCGAAGGGATAGAACATTAAACATGTGCGCACCACACATATTTAGAAGCGAAGGGATAGAACATTAAACATGTGCGCACCACACATGTTTATAAGCGAAGGGATAGAACATGTAACATGTGCACACCACACATGTTTAGAATCGAAGAGATAGAACATTAAACATGTGCGCACCACACATGTTTAGAAGCGAAGTGATAGAACATGAAGCATGTGCCCACCACACATGGTTAGAAGTTAAGGGATAGAACATGAAACATGTGCACACCACACATGTTTAGAATCGAAGGGATAGAACATGAAACATGTGCGCACCACACATGTGTAGAAGCGAAGGGATAGAACATGAAACATGTGCGCACCACACATGTTTAGAAGCGAAGGGATAGAACATGAAACATGTGTGCACCACACATGTTTAGAGGCGAAGGGATAGAACATGTAATATGTGCACACCACACATGTTTAGAAGTTAAGGGATAGAACATGAAACATGTGCACACCACACATGTTTAGAATCGAAGGGATAGAACATTAAACATGTGCGCACCACACATGTTTAGAAGCGAAGGGATAGTACATGAAACATGTACACACCATACATGTTTAGAAGCGAAGGGATAGAACATGAAACATGTGCGCACCACACAGGTTTAGAAGCAAATGGATAGAACATTGAACATAAAAGAAAATGAGGGGGCATACCGCCTGGACCTCACAAACGAGGGAGGGGCAGATGGCCTCAAAGTAAACAAAAAAGATCATGCTCCCCAAGAGGCCGACTCCCCAAAACGGGAAGCTGCTCCCGGAAAACACACTAAAAAGGGAGCGGCCGCCCAAAAATGTGACACTCCCACAAAAGGACTGACCAAGACATCTGGGGAGGCAGGAAGCGTCGCCAATAAACAGGCAGGGGCGACCTCCATAAAAGACCAAAAACGGTCTAACCCCACTAAAGACCTCATACCAACACCAACAAGAGGGTCTGCGTGGGGGAAGACCGTAGAAAAACAACTGTCCCCTCAAGAGTATAGAGACCTGTACCTGACAAAGTACAGACAATACATAGAGGGGGCAGATATAAAACCCATACCAGGTGCCTGGGAGGCGATTGAGGGCAGAGTCCTGTCCTTTGCCATTTCCGATATACCGGAAAACCGCCTCCTAGGGATGAAGAAGGAAGACATGGCGGGGCTACTCCACAAACTTAACATCCCAGTACTATACCTGTACCAGAGGAGCTTCGCTGTGTGGGACATCCTCCTACCCACCAAGGATGATGCGGAGAGACTCTCCCTCCAAGAAATAAAGCATGGGAGAGTCAAACTAATTCCTGAATACCAGGGCAAGTAAACTGCGGAAGTATTAGGATGCCTCTTCAGCCAGTACGGTGAGGTAGAACAGGTGACCCCAGTACGGTCAAAAACTGGGACTCACCTGGGCTGCTACACAATAGCAATGAGACTGAAGAGGGAGGGTGTTCGAGCAATACCACCGCTGCTGACATACAAAGACGCCAGCATAACGGTAGTGGTGGAGGGCCGTCGTCCACACTGTTGGTTCTGCCAAAAGCAGGGCCACATGACTAGGAGTTGCCCCCAAAGGGTAACCCCTAATCAAACAACCCAAAAGGCGGTCACAACCCCTGAGACAACGCCCGCACCAAAACAGGCGGCAACAACCCCTGCAACTGCAGCACCAACCCCAGCTCCAAGGAAAACCCAAACCACCCAGGAGGCCAAGGGGGAAGAATGGAGCACGGTAGTGAGACAAAAGCGGAAACACATAATCCCTCCTGCCACCGTCCCACCACCAGCCCCAAAATCGAGGCAGGAGCCTCTGCAAATGCAGCAACAACAACAACCACCGCAGCCAATGCCGCGGAAACAACTGCAGCAACAACTACTGCAGCAGCAAAATCAGCAAGTGCAGCAGAAGCAGCAGCAGCAACGACACCAGCGAGAGCAGCAACAACAAAAACAGCTGCAGCAACAAATAGAGGAGCAGACACAACCAACGGTCCCCACACCAATCGAGACGGGGATCAAGCGGAGAAAAGACTGCTCCTCTGAGGATGAATCCGCAAGTGAGAGGGAGAGGAACTCAACCTCACCTCTCCCCGGTTCATTCGAAAGAATGAAAAAGAAAAACAAAAGAAGAAAAGAGGAAGAAAAGGTGGCCCCCACTCCCTGTGAACATACACCACCCCTAACAACAAAATCCACTTCCACCCCCAAACCACACACTGCACCAACACCAGACACCGCACCAACATCAGACACCGCACCAACACGAGTCACCACACCAACACCAGACACCGCACCAACACCAACACCAACACCAACACCAGACACACCGCACCAACACCAAACACCGCACCAACACCAGACACCACACCAACACCAACACCAACACCAGGCACCACACAAACACCCGTCCCCACACCAAGGCAAACTGAGCCACTACCCCAAAAAGAAAATGAAAAGAATGAACCGAGGGAGAGGAGAGACTCCTCTGCCTCTTGCAGACCAAAGGTCCTTGCCCCTGAGGAACTATGTAATGTAGACCCTCTATCTGTGGCCACAGATATTTCCCATCGGCAGAGAAAAAACTTAAAACCTCTGCTCGATTACAAACAGATAGAGGGGAAAGATGTAAATATCCCCTCAAATTTCCCGGACGCCCCACTCCTAATAACTTTTGTCAGAACTCCAGAGGCCTGCAAGACCAACTTGTGGACAAGGCTGCAGGCCGCTGAAGGGGCGTTTCCGGGAATTGAACTGGTGAAAAAAAATGACCCTTCTCTTGATGAACTGTCAAAACAATGCAAGGGAAGGGTCGCCGTGTTGGTCCATCCGTCACTCTACAGGGCCATAAAATTAATTTATCCTTTGGACGTCGGCGGAATTGCGAGAGAAGGTCAGGATATGAAAAACCTGACCACCTTGAGCATGGCACATAACGTCGGCGTCCTCTCCCCAGCTGACTTCGGAGCTGAGTGTGACACACCCTAAGGTAGGTACCATGGCTTTGAATTTGGCTAGTTTGAATGCGAGGGGCTTGAGATCACCGGGCCGGGCGGCTCGCCTCCGGCACGACCTCTTGTCCCTGGGAGTGGATGTGGCTGCGATTCAGGAGACGCATTTCATTTCCTCTGTGGACTGTCAGGTGCTGGCCAGAGATTTTGAGGTTTTCTCAGCATATGGCAGCCCGCGGGGGAAGGGAGTTTCCGTGCTGGTTAAATGTACCCTGTCGGCGACGGTCGACGTTGTCCATAGAGATGCGGTGGGCAGGCTGGTTGTGGCCGATGTTGCCGTAAAAGATTCTGTGTTTCGGGTGATCGCGGTTCATGCGCCCAGCACCGCTCGTGAGAGGGTCTCATTCTTCAGTCAGCTTGACGCGTTTGTAGATTGTCGGAAGCGGGTAGTGCTAATAGGAGATTGGAACGCCATCTTAGACCCCGAGATAGATAAGGTAGGAGGCGATGCTAGAGGAACGGAGAGGTGCGAGTCCAGCCTGGCTGATCTGATGGCTAGATGCGGTCTGGTCGACAGGTTTCGGTTCGAGCATCCGGGGCGGGAGATGTGGACGTGGACCAATAGCGTTTCCTCCTATCCAAATACCTATTTGGACAGGATGTTAGTTAGGAGAGGCGAAGTAGACTTCTTATCTTGTCCCACGTTCACTTGGCTAGGCCAGACGGACCATAAATTAGTTATGGCCCGGCTGAAGCTAGGAAATAAGCCTAAGTTAGCGGGGTACTGGAAGTTAAACACCTCCCTTCTGGAGATACAAGACTTCCAAGATCAGTTAAGAGAATTGATTAAAAAGGCACTAGTGGGGGCGGTTACCGGGAGTAAGTGGTGGTTAGGTCTCAAAGCCAAGATCAGAAGCTTCTCCGTCAAGTATGCCCAGCACCTCGCACTAGATAAGGCCAAGACAAAGAGGCAGCTAGAGCAGAAACTAGCCCAGGCTACGGGGGAGGGTGATAGGGTTAGTCAGGAACTAGCTAAGCAGGACCTTCTACGCGAGACTAGCGAGCGTTACGAAGGCCAAGTAGTTAGAGCTAGGCTTAGAAAGATAGGCAACGAAGCAGTCAATTCTGATACAGACGTGCGCCGTGAGGTTTCTAGGCGTGGCTCGGACAAATATATTGCGAAAGTCAAACATCCGGATGGACGCACCCTGGAATCAACTCGGGAGATCTGCGAGGGGTTTCGAGAACATTTCGAGAAGCGTTTTACGCAGCAGCCCGATCTTCCGGTCCTTGAGTTTAGCGACTATTTGGCCGACTCTCCCCGCCTCGAGGCGGCTAGAGCAGCTGGTTGCGAGGGCCGGGTGACGGAGCGGGAGGTCTTTACTGCGCTGAAGCAGGTCAGCTGTGACAAATCGCCAGGACTTGATGGTCTGCCATACGAACTGTACTTGAGGCTGTCGCCCATGTTTCTGCCTCTTCTGACGGATATGTTCAACCATTGGTTTGCTCAGGGATCCATCCCAGGGCAGGTGACCAAGGGAGTGATCACATTGCTGAAGAAAGGTGACGGGCATGGAGGGGAAGAATTAGACGACTACAGGCCCATAACTCTGCTAAACACAGAGTTGAAGATTTTGGCCAAGGTCCTGTCGAATCGGCTGCAGGTTGTTATCGACGAGTTGGTTGAACCGGAACAGAACTACGCTGTGAAGGGGAGATCGATTCAGAACAACTTGCACCTGATCCGCACGATCCTAGAGGGGGGAATAGATGACGACACGGAAGCCGCGCTGATAAATCAGTCCAAAGCTTTCGATAGGGTCGACCATCGTTTCCTGGCATCTGTCTTGGAGGCCGCCAGTTTTAAACCGGACTTTTGCAAGTGGATCTCCATAATGTATCGACAGCCCATGGCTGTCGTGCAAGTCAACGGAAAGCGCTCGAAACCCTTTGTTATCTCTCGGTCGGTTCGTCAGGGTTGTCCACTATCGCCCCTGCTTTATGTCCTGGCTTTGGAGCCTCTTCTCCGCAAGCTGAGACATGGCGAGGCAAATTCGGCCCTGCGCGGAATGGCTCTGCCTGGCGGCTCAGCTGCCAAGGTATCCGCGTTCGCCGATGATGTCACGATCTTCGTGTCGGGCTTCAGAGACATTGAGGTCGTGTCGAAGGCACTCACACAGTACGAAAGAATCACGGAGGCCAAGATAAACCGCAACAAGTCAGTAGGATTGCGGTTGGGCGCATGGAGTGGCAACGCAAACCTCCCTGCGCCCTTCAGCTGGACAGATGGCCCGGTCCGGATCCTCGGCGTGTGGTTCGGACCGGGTCTCCAGCTTGACAAGAATTGGTTGGAGGTACGGTCAAAGGTGGAGGCTGCAGTCAATTCGTGGCTTCCTAGGAAACTTTCCTTAAAGGGTAGAGCTAAGGCGTGCGCCACTTACGTCTTTCCTCTCATCCTTTACCGACTGGCCGTACTTCCCCTGCCTGCACAACACCTAAAAGCTCTTGTCGAACTCTTGTCCTCGCTCCTTTGGGACAGAGGAAGACACTGGGTGAGCAGACAGGTCTGTATTCAACGTCCGTGTGAGGGAGGCTTGGGAATGCCGGACTTGAAGTGTCATCGAGATGCTGAGAGGCTGGCCTTCCTGAGCCACTATATGCAGGATGACCAACCGTGGCACTCCGTGGTTACTGCCGCCTTCCCCGACCTCGTTCTCGACCCTTCCATCGAGAGCCGTCGCAGGCCGCGGGGAGAATCTGCCTACATGAAAGAGTGCCGAGCCGCGCTAAAACGACTACCAAGGTCCAGTGACCTTGTGACTGCTACCCGTAGGGAACTCCACAGGGATCTAGTGAAGGGGGCCGCTGACGACCCGCTATGCGCGCGTTTGGGGTGGCAGCAGAGTGAGATCCGCTCCGCGTGGAGCTGGGCGCCAGGTTCGAGTCATCTGAACAATTCGGAGTTCTCTCTGACCTGGCGATTGGCCCGAAATGCACTTCCACTCAACAACATACAATGCAGTTCCGGGTTTTTGGAGTCGCCTGATTGTCCCCGTTGTGGGACAACGGCCGTAGAAACTACGGATCACGCTTTCTTCGATTGCCGCGAACTCCACCAGTACTGGTCGTATGTCAGCGGAGTGACGGCTCGCATCGATCCTGAGCATCCTCGCCCAATTACTGTATCCAATGTTGTGGACAACGTGAGGCCGCCATGGGACCGGGAAAGACAAATGGTCTACGTTACGATCCTGGCCGTGGCGAGAATGGTGATTTGGACGTCGCGTCTGCAAGGTTGCCGGGGGGTGTTGTCTTTTTCTGATCAAGATCTGATCGCGTTCTTTAAACACCAACTACGGGTGAAGATCAGATGTGATAGAAGAAGGCTGCATCGCGCGGCATTTGACAGAAGATGGATACATGTGGCAAGTCTGTGTGTACGAAGAGGAGCCAAATTTGAATACGTGTTCCCCGCCTAGGTGTGGAACGCGCAGTTCTGTAAAGTATAATTAAACAAGTAGTCTCTCAGCTAGCTGAGTGTGTGCTCAATCCCTCCCCGATTAGGAAGACTCCAAGATCCCCATCCCCTCTTACCTGCAATTTTTGTTTTCAACCCTTCCTCTAAATTTTACCCATCTTGGAGAAAAAGAAATACAAACTAACCTCCATCCCTTACCCACAAAATTTTCTTTTCTGCATTCACCCCCATCTAGAGGGCATCCCCACCTAGAGACTGACCCGCAGAAGCGAGGTTCCTTTTACAAACCTAGTGGAACGGACAGTCTATCAAATAGACGGGGTTAGGAGGGTCCTACTAATCACCTTTTGTCTTTTCTTCCCCCGCCCTCGCCACAAATGAATTATTGTACCATTTTATTGTTATCTTTTTTGTTTTTACACGTCAATAAAAAATGTTTTAAAAATTGGGAGTTACTAGGACGTCCCCCAATATGAAAGGGTGAATGCGGTATTATGGTGAAAGAAGATACTAGCTGGGAGAAACTTTTGACTTTGTTTAGTTCTGGAGTGACAAGGATGACCAACGACCCCCAAAATCCCCCCTTTTGAGTTGGCCATGTGCCTAAGTTTTTTGTTCATCGTTGATTTTTTCTGTATTTTTTAACATGAATAAAAGATTTAATATCTCAAAGTGTAGTATCTGTTCTTCAGATGCTGCAAGCTATGACTAGCAAAGACCAGATGTGGGGGCAACCCCACATGTCTGACCTTTAACCAGCTCCCATTTCCCACCTCTCGGGAGCTGGTCCCCTTTTTCCCTTCCCCCTCCCTTCACTCCTCACATTAAAAATTGGCCTTGTGCCTAATTTGCTCGGTGGGGGAGCAAATAAATACCATCTGTTCTTCAAATGCTGCACTTCCATTTCTTGTTCTCTTTCGGTGGAGGAGAAATCCTTCACGACTGAGACAATTTTTATTTTTGTACCTTTTCTCCACGTTAAAAAACGACCCTGGTGTCTAACTCTGTCCCGTGGGGAGGCATAGTAAATAGGTACAATGAATGCCGACGCTCAAAGTGTATAAACATTTTGACCCTTCCCTTTACTTAAAAATTCACTAAAAATCAGGATATTAACCAATTTTAATGAAAATTTCAGTATTTATCGAATAATGATCGTAGAATATAATCAACTAATTATATTTACTTAACTCTTAGTGAAAATGTTTTATTTTGGTTAAACAAAAAATACCTTTACTAAAGTTATGGTTTTCAGTAGTAAATAAAAAACGCAAGAATTTATTTTTGCTTTTTTTATATAAATAAAGCATCGTAATTTGTAACAATAAAAAATAATTTTTACAGGAACATTCCGAAAAAAGCCCCTAAAGTCCGTATTAATGAATTTGAAGAAAAATAAATTTCTCACATACTATCAGGAAATAAAAAATTCAATTAGATTCCTATTTCAGTCACCTAAATTATTTAGGGTGAAATGAGTTTAGGAATTTATAGCCAAACATAAATCTTCTTTTTTTTTTTGCTTAAAAAAATAGCATTAATACAGTAAGTTAGGTAAAATTTGCATAGAATGCTCTGCTTTACGGTTGTTGTAAAAATGGAACGGAAATTTGAATTTCGTTCCCTTTTAAAGTCGGTACATTTTTACATTACGTCCAACTCATCGTTCACATTCGACATGTCAACTTTTATAGCTTTTCGGGTATGCTGGCAAGGTTAGGGGTGTCTATTCCGAAAGCCGTTCTAACATGGGTAGATTGGTAGGTGTATCAGAAATTTCGTGAAAAATAGTGAATGATTCCACCCCGTCTTTCCGAGCTTATAACTCCTCGAAAAATGTAACTCAAGCACTAATTTTTTTTTCAATTAAAGGAGCAAGGACCAAGGTTTCATTAAAAAAAAAAACAACAACAACAAAAACAACGTGTTTTTTAAAAAAAAAAAAGTTTTAAACTTCGGACTTTACAGGTAAATTTCTAAAAACACTACTTTTTTTGTTTTTAATTTGAATATATTATTTATTGACCTTTCCTCTTCAATTTCTGATATATAACACTTTGGTGAGTAAATTATTTACTTTTTAATAGATATTTCAAAATGGGAGGCGTGAATTATTCGACCCCCTGTCTTTCCAAGCTTATAACTACTCGAAAAATGTAATTCAAGCGCTAATTAATTTTTTTTTCAATTAAAGGAGCAAGGACCATCGTTTCATTAAATAAACAAAAAACAAAAGAAAAAACAACAAAAACTTCGAACTTTACAGGTAAATTTCTAAAAAACACTACTTTTTTGTTTTAAATTTGAATATATTACTTATTGACCTTTTCTCTTCAATTTGGTGTGTAAATTAATTATTTACTTTTTAATAGACACTTGAAAATGGGGGGGGCGTGAATGTAAAAAAAAGCGATTGTCTAAAATATTATATTCGGTTTATTGGAAAGAGCATAAAATTTCACATTGATCCTGAAAATATCGTAAAATAGAATCAATAGAAAAATTTTGATAGATTTATAAAGTTTAAAAATTGAAAAATATTGAGTTCGTAAAATTCATTACTGTTTTTTTAAAAATAAAAAAAATATTTCTATTACTTTTAAAACAACTTTAATAGTTTATTTTGGAAGTATAATCCATAAAGAAAATAAACAATTCACTTTTAAAAGAGAAATTATGAGTTTTTTATATTTTATTCGCATTTTCGTGATAGGGGTGTAAAAAATTCTTACAAAAATTCTGATACATCTACTAGATTGGAGTGTTTATTCGTTGTAAACGTACCCGACAACCTATAAATGTCGACATTTCCAATGTGAATGGTAAGCTGAACTTATGTAAAATATAACAAAAAGATATACCAAACTGACTTTTTCGTTTAAAAATGGAATTATTTCCCTTTCGTGATTAACTTTTTTTTTTAAATATTTTGTGTTTTATATACATAAAGTACAATTGTTGAATGTTACTGTTTTGATTATATTCGTTTGGGGGGGCACAATTAAAAAATTAAGAAAGATTAAAACGGAGTGAGATTTAAGTTTCCGTTCCATTTTTACAACAACCGTAAAACAGTGCATACTCAGCAAGTTTTATCGTAATTTATAAGCATCATGTTGAAACACTAAATCAACATTTTATTTATTTTTCTGCATAATTAATGATGGAAGTATTTTTCTGTTTATTTTCTGAACATCTGTTAAAAAAAAAATAATTTGTAGATTCTCATGAAAAAAAGAATCAAACTTTTCTCTATATTCACATAACTATTTACAGTGTTCATGTAAAGCATTCATCTGTTCTTTTTATAATAAAAATTCCGTTTTAAAAGAGAAACGTTTACTGCCAAATTTCTTTAAAAAAAAAAAAGTGCAAGTTTTCCTGAAAAAAAAACTTTCACCTTATGTAAAATTTATGGTAAAAAATTAATCTTTTTGGGGGGAAATAAATAACTTTCATTGATTAAAAAAATTGCAAAAAATAATAAAAGTAAATAAACGAACAAAATGCAATTTTTCTTGAGGAATGTGTTCCATTTTAACAAACTGAGCCACAGCAACGCGTGGCCGGGTATAGCTAGTCTATATATAAAAAATGTAATTCTTGGTTAGTTACAAGTGAATAAAAACATATTTCTACGTTACCAATTTATTTGAAATTTTCAGACAACCCATCTTTAGAGTCGAGGCATGTTTTATGTTATTAAAATAAATTTACCTCGCGAATTATTAAAATATTAAATAAAATAAATATATTTTTTTAACCATTAGTGCGAACCTGTTTTGTTGATAAAACTGAACTTCCGGTTCGATTCATTTCACAGCCACGAATTGACGAAAAAGAAGTAGATTTCATTTTCTGTTTACTCGATAAGTAAAAAAAAAAAAAAAAAGAACATAATTCATTTGTTTATCTTTCAAATTTTTTAATTTACACATTTTTTCTTTATTATATAAGGCCAAAAAAAAGTTTGTCGGTTGCTTTTTGAGTTTTTTTTTTTGTTTTTCGATATAAGATTGGTTGGTAAAAGTACAGTTTTTTTTATGGATTGGTAACTTGCTTCCAGGTTTAATTAAAGTTTTATTATGTTTTTTTTATTCAATTGTAAGGTTAAAATACACCCTCCCCTCCCCATGTTAAGAATGGCTTTTTAAATATTAACGTTATTATTACAACACGGATCACTCTCTGCATGAGTACTGTACTTTCACCTAACAATTTAATAAACAAAACATGGTACTTATGCAGAGAAAGTACCATAATAATATAATAATAAAATAATAACGTTATTTAGAAAGCCATTCTTAACATGGGGAGGACGTTTTGTTACTATTCTATACTTTCACCTAACAATTTAATAAACAAAACATAGTACTTATGCAGAGAAGGTACCGTGCTGAAATAACGCTATTAAGAAAGCCATTCTTAACATGGGAAAGGGAGAGTGTTCTGTAACTATTTTATATTTTCACCTAACAATTTGATAAACAAAAGATAGTACTTATGCAGAGAAGGTACCGTGCTGAAATAACGCTATTAAGAAAGCTATTCTTAACATGGAGAGGGAGTTTTGCATCTATTCTATACTTTCACCTAACAATTTAATAAACAAAAATAGATAGTACATATGCATAGAAAATACCGTGCTGAAATAATGTTATTTAGAAAGACATTCTTAACATGGGGATGGTATTTTGTAACTATTCTGTCCTTTCACCTAACAATTTAAAAACAAAACATGGTACTTATGCAGAGAAGCTACCCTGCTGAAATAATGACGTTATTATTTAGAAAGCCATTCTTAACATGGGGATAGGGGTGTTTTGTAACTCTTCTGGACTTTCACCTAACAATTTAATAAACAAAAGTTAAACTTAAGCAGACAAGGAACAGTACTGAATCATTAACATTATTTAGAAAGCCATTCTTAACATGGGGAGGGAGGATGTTTTCTAACTATTCTGTACTTTCGGTGCTGATGCAGAGAGTGATCTGCGCTATTTTTTAAATCGCATTTTCACGTTTAATTAAAGTTTTATGATATGGTACAAAACCTCCTCCCCCATGTTAAGAATGGCTTTTTAAATAATAACGTTATTATTTCAGCAAGGATCACTCTCTGCATGAATACCGATTAACGTTTTGTTCTTTGCTTTTTTTACCATATTTTTTTTTTCAAGAAAATCTTTTTTTAACAAAGATTGAAAGTGCACGTTTTTTCTTTTTTTTTTACAGAAGTTGTTTTTATATAAGAAAATATGAATGCTTATAAAGAAATTGGGTACTCGTGCACTTATTGATCCGTGCTGAAATAATAACGTTATTATTTAAAAAGCCATTCTTAACATTGGGAGAAGAAGGTGTTTTGTACCTATTCTGTACTTTAACCTTACAATTGAATGAAAAAAACGGTAAATTTTTAGATTAGGTCCACCTCCACAATTTTCTTTTAAATGACGACTTTTGTAGGTTTTCGACTATGCTGAATACAGAAATCGCATTGAAATTTTGCAGAAATAAGTAGTTATCGAGATATTAAAAATTTGTATAATGCATTGTAATCTTTGGCAGCCATCTTTTTTACATGCTTGCGCGCGTCATAAACAAATCTATGCGCGTAACAAAGATGGCCACCAAAGAATACAATGCATAAAACAACTATCTATATCTCGATAACTACTTATTTCTGCAAAATTTCAATGCGATTTCTGTATTCAGCATAGTCGGAAACCTTTAAAAGTCGTCATTTAAAAGAAAATTGTGGAGGTGGACCTTCTAAAAAAAATACCAAAAAAACATAAAACTTTAATTAAGCTTGGAAATACGATTTAAAAAAATAGCACGGATCGGTAAGTGCATTAGCACCCATTAATCGACTCACGTGACCTTATTAACAAATATTATCAAAGGCAAGATATGTTACTTTATTACTGAAATGGATAATTTTTTTTGTTTTTTAATGCAAAATTTTTTTTCAGCTCAAAAAACACAGCGTTTACTGTTATATTTGAAAATTACAAATGGCGGCAGACTGTGTTAACACATTAGGTTTGGGAAAATGAGTTAAAACTAAAAAAAAAACTATACAAAATACTGTTAAAAACCACTGAATACATGTCTGCCTATGTCACAGTAACATATATTGAGTGAGTTCCTGACAGTATTTTGTATAGTTTTTTAGTTTTAACTCATTTTCCCAAAGTTAATGTGTTCAACAGTCTGCCGCCATTTGTATTTTTCAAATATACAGATAAACACTACATTTTTCAAACCGATTAAACATTTTACACTAAATAAAAACACTAAAATCTTATCCAGTTAGGTAGAAAAGTAACTTATCTTGCCTTTGATAACATTTATTTGTTATATTTATTTTTCAACAACTTTTTCGTTTCTGTGTTTAGTAATACAAACCCGTTTTATTTACTATAACGTTTAGTCAGCTCGAAGAACAGTGTTTATCAGTGTATTTGAAAAATACAAACAGTGATGGACACTGTTGATGATGTTAAGTTTGAGAAAATGATTTAAAACTAAAAAAACTATACAAAATACTATCAGAAACCCACCGAATATGTCAGCCTATGTCACAATAACATATAATCAGTAGGTGTCTGACATTGTTTTGTATAGTTTTTAACTGATTTTCCCAAACTTAACGTATTCAACAGAGTCCGCGACCATTCGTCTTTTTCAAATACATAGATAAACACTGCGTTTTTCAGCCGATTAAACATTTTAAATTAAATAAAAACACTAAAAAAATTATCCAGTTTCATTTATTCGTTTTTGAACAACTTTTTCGAATCTGTGTATAGTAACACCCCCCTTACCCAAATATTAATTAAAAACTCCCATTTTTGAATACAATAAAAAAGAAAACTATTTAGCGTTTCAATGGTTTAGCAACTTTCGGCTTAATCCACTGAATGTTGATCGAGCCCAAGCCATGATTGATGGTAACTCCCGAAGATCCGGATCCAATTCTGCAAGAGTACCATATTTTTTTTTATTTTCGCCTTTTTTTTTTTTACTTTTTGGAGTGGATTGCTGTACTAAGAATATAAGAAACATACATTTCCTCTTTTTATTAGAATTTTCCATTACACGAAATTAAGCCACAGCAACGCTAGTATTTATAATATATTTTAAGTTTACCATTTTGATTACCTTGGTAAACTTATTGTAATTTTTATTTTTCATATATATATATACATATATATACATATATATATATACATATATACATATAGAGAAAATAAAAAGGAACAAACCATATTATGTGTTCATCAACGTTTCGTCTTTATTTCGAGACTTCCTCTGGATGAATGAGATTAAGAAACAAAAAATACCAGTAAAAAATATTTGAAAATGTTTCACGTGCACAGTGTGACACAGTTCTATTTCAGAGAAACGGAAAAAGACGTTGGAAATTCAAAAAGGAGGGGGAGGGCTGGCGCTGTTAAAGAGAAGGAAATTTTAGTGACGTCATATAGTCGTTAATGTAATTTTAAAACTATGAACTCAGTTAATATTCTTATTGGGAAAAAAATATATCTGTTGAAATTCAAATATAGGTTCGAAACCTGAAAATGAAATGAGTGTTTTTTTATGTAATTTATTGATTGAGATTATATGTTAATTATTACAGGGGGTGTTTGAATGGTGTGAGTAAATATAAACAAATCAGTTCAAAGATTCAGCAGACGGGAGCTTATAAAAAATAAAAATTACAATAAGTTTACCAAGGTAATCAAAATGGTAAACTTAAAATATATTATAAATATTAAAGAGTTAATATTTACAAGTAAAGTAATCTCAAAAAAAAAAAAAAATTAAATCAGCCCAAAAAATCCCTTTCCCAATCCAACCAAAAAGCAACTGCAACTGTATTAACAAACATCTTTGCTCACTCAATAATGATTGCATCCATAAAGATGTAATATATTCATGCACAATTACAGAGCTCCCACGCAATTCTCCCATAATAGACAATAACATTTTGCCACCAAATTATCCTTCCTCCGACCCTCCCTCTGATATAATTATTAATCCAACAAACAAATCAACCAGCCCCTCTATTTTCAATCATACAACCAGCTATAATAATAATAATAATAATAATAATAATAATAATAATAATAATAATAATAATATTTTTCATAGCAGCCATCCTAACACTGACAACACTAATTATCCCCTCCAAACCAATCCTGCTACAATCACTGTCCTACCCTCTGTTCATCAAAATGAACAAAATTTAAATTCTCTTCCCAGTATAAATCAACAAATTAATATTAATTCTCGACCCCGAGCTATTAATAAAACATATACATATATAGGTGCTACTTCAACTTTAATAAAGAAAATAATTTCAAACCACACTTCTTCTTTCAATAACCACAATTCAAATAATAACCAGGGAACTTCTCTAACTACACTGGTTAAAAAGCTTAACTCTGCCAATACCCACTTTTCAATTAAATGGACCATCCTAAAAAAAGTTAAGTCTTACACTCCAGGATCTAAGTCTTGTCACCTCTGTACATCTGAAGCTATAACGATTATAACCTCCCCTCAAAGTAGTAATATGATAAACTCTAAAAACGAACTGATCTCCTATTGCAAACATATGTCCAAGTTTAAATATGGTAAATTTGAAATTACATAGCTATTAATTTAACCCTTCAAATATATATCTTTTCCCATATTTTTTTTTTCAATCTTACTTTCTAAGCTTTTTATATTTTTAATTTTATTTGTTTTTCTTTATTTCTTTGGCCGGTTTTCCATCTGCTGTCTCCGTTTTATGGTATAAGTATACCTATTAATTAAATATATACATCAACCTACTCATTTTTATTCTATGTATTTGTTTACTTATATTTTACTATATGCATTTACATACACATTTATTTGCCTTATTCCGGAGTTTGTAGATACCGGCCAGTCCCTCCCCTTAATTTGTATGTAAGTATGTATGTATGTTTTTGTTTAACTTGGATATGTTTTTGGATATGTGTATATATTTATGCGTGCGTGTGTGTTTATTTGTATATATATGTATATATATGTATATATATGTGTGTGTTATTGTATATGTATACATATATGTATATATATGTATATGCATGTGTGTATGTATGTATATGTATGTGTGCATTTGTGTGTTTGTATGTATGTATA
>NC_136521.1:23373808-23378808 GCF_053919585.1 Euprymna scolopes | reverse complement strand
GCAGCCTTTCATTTCCGGTAGAAATGAGCCTTTCACTTATTGAGATAAGTATTATTTGTATTAATTTTTATGATACTCATGCAGAGAGTGATCCGTGCTGAAATAATAACGTTATCATTTAAAAAGCCATTCTTAACATGGGGAGGGGAGTGTGTTTTGTACCTATTCTGTACTTTAACCTTACAATTGAATAAAGAAAACATATCGTAAAACTTTAATTAACCGTGGAAATACGATTTAAAAAATAGCGTGGATCACTCTCTGCATTTTTTCCTTCTGTGCCGTAGTTGTACAACAATTACTCACATGCGTAATTTCTATACTTATAGGTTTTTATAACTTTTTTTCACTGGATTATTATTGATTGGACACTAATTAAACAGATTATTAAAAAAAAAGAATTAAAAATAGAAATCATTATTTCGACATTTGAAAGTGGTGCTCACTTTTTAGTTACAACGTTCTGATAAATCTGTCCCCCATTTTGTAACCAATAAAAACGCGGTATATCAAAACCATAGAAGCCTCTACCGCATTTGTAAGTCAGAAATATATTTGTTTCTCAAAGAAAAAAAATATAGATTGAACATGACTTTTTTATTGTTTTTATGAAAATAAAGTTTCGAGTTTTTTTGTTTTTTTACTTATTTAGTTAAAAGTCAGTTTGTGGATGTATTTTTTTTTTCAATAATTTGTTTTTATGAAAGGTTAATTTGTTGGTGTTTCTTTACAATAATTCATCTGTTTTATGAAAGGTGAGTTTTTTTTTTTTTTCAAAACTTTTGTTTTTTTTTAAAATTTTTTTAAGTATTATAAATTTCACTAACATGCTGGAGAAATGTTGGTGCTAATGCAGAGAGTGATCCGCGCTATTTTTTAAATCGTATTTCCACGTTTAATTAAAGTTTTATGATGTTTTTTTTTTTTTTTTTTTCTAAATACGGAAATGTCTTCGGGAGATATAAAATGGTCGCATGTTGACGAAGCAATGTATCAGGAGGCGTACGGGATGGAAAATTCTTGGTAAATTTTTAGATTAGGTCCACCTGCTCAATTTTGTTTTAAATGACGACTTGTAATGGTTTTCGACTATGCTGAGTACGAACATCACATTGAAATTTTGTAGAAATAAGTAGTTATCAAGATATAAAAAGTTGTATTATGCATTGTAATCTTTGGCGGCCATCTTTTTTACAGGCGTGCATTTGTTTATGGCGCGTGCGCATGTAAAAGATGGCCGCCAAAGAATACAATGCATAATATAACTTTTTATATCTTGATAACTACTTATTTCCGCATTTTTTTTTTTTTTTTTTTTTTATTACATTTTCACCCCAAACAAGGCAAATTGCCACTTTGGTGTAGGGGGCTACTATCAGGGGCAACACTACTGGGGTACTATGTAGGGATTTGGGCAGCAAGGTGTCGGTTCACGTTACACTTGAACTTCTGCACGTCAGTACTGTTGGGGAAGCAGGGACCTGGAATGGAATTCCAGAGTCTAGCGGTTCTGGGGAAGAAACTATTGGAGTAAAAAGATCTTTTACATCTAGGGATCTCTACAGTGTGGGGGTGGGATTTAGCAGCCTGTCGGGTTTGTCGAGGGTGCTCACGTCGTGGGGGCACAAGTGATTGCAGTTCGTCAGAGCATTCACCACTAAAATACTTGTAGAAAAGGCAGAGGGATGCAACATTTCGTCGATGGGACAGAGGCTGAAGCTTAGATGCCAGTTCAGGGCCTATCAGGTTTGCGACTCTCTTTTGAACCTTGTCAAGGAGCGAGAGACTAGTAGCAGATGCACCAGCCCAGATGTGGCAGCAATACTCCATACATGGGCGAATGGTGGCCTTATAGAGGTATAGGATACTTTCGGGTATTAGTAGTTTTCTAGCACGGTAGAGAGAGCCCACCTTTCTTGCAGCGGCCCTGGCAATGCCTTCAATGTAATTGTTCCAACTCATGTTTCCTGTGAACGTTAGGCCAAGGAGTTTGAAAGATGGACTCTCAGATAAAGAGTCGTTGGCCATTGCTATGGGTGGTAGAGAGGGTTTCTTGTAATTATTGAATGAAACTAGTTTAGTCTTGGCAGCATTGAACGCGATCAACCACTTTTGTCCCCATTCCACTACAGATTGGAGGTCTTCCTCTAGTGTTTCTGCCATTTCTTTAGAAATGTGTTCATTCGTCTTCCTGTCGTGCCTGCCATAGAGTGTAGTGTCATCAGCATATATACCCATCTCAGAGGCAATGTTGTCGGGGAGGTCATTTATGAATATCAGGAACAATAGAGGTCCAAGGATAGAACCCTGGGGCACCCCCGCATTTATATCATATTGTTTAGATGTACGACCGTCGAGGACAACCTGGATTTTTCTCTTATCTAAGAAGGATTTAATTATGTTAAGTATTCTACCAGTGATACCGTATGATCTGATTTTTCTAAGACCTTCATGCCATACCCTGTCAAAAGCCTTAGATATATCTAGAGCTACCGCTCTGCCCTCCCCGCTTTGTCCAGTGAATGGTATATACGTTCAGAGATCACAGTTAGGATGTCTGCTGTGGAACGGGCTTGTCTAAATCCATATTGTTTGTCAGTCAGTAGTTTAGCATCTGTAAGATGATGGACTAGAGCATGGTTAATTATTGTCTCAAATATTTTGGCAAAAAGTGGGAGGAGGCTAATGGGGCGATAATTTGATGGGTCTGTCCTTTCGCCAGAATTCTTGAATACTGGTACAACAGAAGCAGTTTTCCAACAGCCCGGAAAGCAAGTTTCATTAAGGCATTTGTTGTAGAGTTTGGAGAGAACTGGAGCTACTTCGGCTGAGCACTTTTTTAATAGCACAGCTGGGATAAGATCGGGTCCACATGCTTTTGAGGTGTCAAGGTTTTTTATGATAGCATGCACCTGAGCAGGGGTGGTTTTCAGATCGTCTAGTGTGGCGTCTGTCCGCATAGGAAAGTCAGGTAGGGGGTGGTTGGAAGGGTCCAGTGTGGAGTTTGAGGCAAACCGACTGGAAAGCATGTTAGCCTTGTCAGTTGCTGAGGAGACAACCTCGTGATTGTAGGTTAGTGGAGGAATTGTTGATTGCCCATTATTTACTACACTGTTGTAGATTTTCCAGAAGTCTCGAGTTCCTAGTTTTTGTGCTTCGATGCGCTTTTTAGTGGTTTCCGTAAATTCTCTCTTAGCTGTCGCTATTTCTTTCTTAACGTTATTTCTAGCTTCTATATACTTCAGTTTGTTTGAACTAGACTTATGTCGGTTAAACCTACGGTATGCATGCTGCTTTTGAGCAATGGAAGTTGCACAAGTCGACGTAAACCATTGGGGAGAGTGGGGCTTACTATAAAATTTCCGCATGGGAACATGCGCTTCGATTGCAGTTTTGAACCAGTCAGTGGTCTCGTTTGCACATTGTTCAGCAGGGAGAGAGAAAATATTTTTCCATGGAGCATCTCTAATTAGTTCCCTGATGGCTTCCCAGTCAGCCTTATTATAATATCTCGTTGTTTTGAGCACTCGCTCTTCAGTTATGGGTCTAGAGTTTAGGGCGATTTCAACCATTATCATTGCATGAACAGCGTTCCCAAGTGGGCTGTGGGCCCTCGTTATGCAGTCATCGGGAACTGTGGTCAAAAACAGATCTAGAAGTGATGCGTGTTGTTCTTCCTGGTCAGGGAAACGGGTTGGAAACGTAACAACTTGTGATAGGGAGTGAGATATAGCGAAGCTATGGGTTGTGCTGCCCGCTGCATCTGTGTGAGTAGAGAATCCAAGCCAGTTTTTGTGGTGGACATTAAAGTCACCAAATACATGTATTTGTGTGCTAGTGTCGAGGGACAGTGCCGTGTCTATGCTGTCAGATACTTTGTTTATTATGGAGCAGTCCTGAGTCGAGGGAGAGCGGTAGAGAAAATAATAGTAGCTAATATTGTGTTGCATGTTTAGTCTAAAGCACATAAAGGCTTGACCATCTGTTTCTAGGTTTGTTTCTCTAGTCAAAGGAAGGGTATTACGAATGTAAACTCCAAGTCCGTGCATATGTCTGTCAGAGTCCTTACGGCAGAGTGGGAGATATCCAGGCATGTTAAAGTAGTTAGAGGGAATGGAGGAGTGTAGGTTAGTCTCACTTAGTGCTAAGATATCCGGGGTATTTGTTAAGAGAAATGCTTCAACATCAGCTAAGTTAGTTCTAAGCCCACGGATATTTGTGAATGAGAGCCTCAAGGGAGGAGGCAAGTTGAATTTGTTTGTCCCTAATCCTGGTTTAAGCTTATTTTTAAATTGTATTGTCGTCATATTTTTTTTTTTAAAGTTTCGGTAAGGGGGAGCTAAACAAGAGGTTATGCAGAGCTTCAGACATGCATCACAAGTAGACCATCAGCTGACCTTTCTCCAATTAGGATTGTGGCCTCAGGAAAGCCCACCGGGGATGAGTGCAGGGTCCCTTTCCATGCGCGTCATGGCACTACAAACAACCCGATATTATTCAACTGTTGATGGAGCAGCCGCTCTAAGCGCTACCAAAGAGTTAGGGCTCCTGTACTACCAGTCGGAAACAGCAGCCAGGAACTGTCAATCCGGTACCCTCAACCCATTAGAAGAAGGTCAACCCAATCTAATCGCTCATGCATATCTTATACTCAAGCACTCCCAAATGTTCAGTTTTAGGGGTGGGGCGTGCTGGGAATGGGGAAGAACGGCATTCGTTGCCCTAGCCAGGAAACAAGATCTACCGCTGAGTGTTTCTGTCGAATCACCGAGATAGTGTCTCTGCGCTTGACTAATAGGCAAAGAAGGAGTATGGAAGCCGGGCGATAGACAGAGCCTATCTACTCCTTAAGCAATTTAGGTTTGCAAACCGGTGAATTTGTTTGAGTCACCAGCTCTAGGAAGGTTGCCATCCAAGATTGAAGAGGCCTCTCTCCCCTTTGGTTTAGTTTCAGAGTTTTCCTTCTCCTAGACGGATGATCTGGGAAGACCTACTGGGTC
>NC_136521.1:23306308-23363808 GCF_053919585.1 Euprymna scolopes | reverse complement strand
TACACTTAGGTCTAATTTGCAATTGTCTTTATAAAATAATGAGTTTTTAATTAGATTAAAATGCTTCGTAAATTTCTTTACTCTGATTCCTATTTTTCATTGGTTCACTTGTAGGATTATTATATTCATTAGTAACCCCTGTTTTCAATTTCGTTATTTCAAACCACTAAATTTGATAAATGTATGATTTTCATATTCTGAAGTAGCTTTATCATAATCTAGCATATTTCTATTAACGAAAAATGTGATAAACTACCGAAAATGAAGGAAAAGAAAAATCACTGGGATACACTGGTTCAGCCATAATCAGCTATTTTTGTTTAGATTAGTTTGTCATATACAATGTTGTCACATGGTGGCAGCACAAATTGATTTATGCCCATTTTTTTTGGATAAGATTGTAATTCCGGATCGATCCTGGACTAATCAAACTGCCAAATTCCATTCAGGAACTGGATAACTTTCGGATTACAATCTGATTGTTATCCACAGTGATCTCACTCAAAGACAGAATTTTCATTGATCATTTGTAACGTCACAACCAAAGCGAAAAAAGCTGTCCAGACAAGATTTGCAGTCATCCGATAAACCGAAATATCTTGATGAAGTAGAAGCATTGCAGGACAGTACAAAATATGATATATCTCAAAAAATAAGAACAAGATATTATAAAAACTGCTAAATTGTGCAACTGGTAAAACCAAACAGGAAAACCATTTAAAAAAAAATTTATTTTTTGGACTTAAGGAGTCGGATAAAAAATTCTGACTCCTAGTACTTCTAGAAATCCGACTCCGACTCCAGCTAAAACCTCCGACTCCGCAACCCTGGTAATTATGCAGAAAATTTTGTCGTCTGATTCAAAACAAAAACTGAAACTGGAATACCTGAGCAAGAGACAAACTGTCTGAACACTTGACATCAATGCCGAATAAATGATTGCTACAATAAGTCTGTTTGGGGAGACTGAGACTATCACAAAATCAAAACATGTTTGGATCATGAAGGATTTTACAAAATCCTTGCCTTGCTCAGATATGTAATCGGAATGTTTTCTATAATAGTGATGAAAGAGCCATTGCTAACCTGAGTGCCAGTAGCTGGGGCATATGGAGAAGTTATGTCCAAAAATGTTCTAGATTGTCACAACAGCACTAGCAGTAGCTACTGCAGATAAAAGAAAAGTAAGAGCTGAAACCGGCATTTTTTTTTTTGTTTTTCCTTGTGTATTCCATTTTTATATGCAACGCAATTATTTTTGACAAACAAAAAAATAAAATCCATCAAAAGTAAGAAAATCAAATCAAAACTCATTGTCTAGTGGGGGGGGGGGGGGATTTCTTATTCTGTCCCCCCTCCCCCCGTTTTTTTGCCCATTCTTTTCTTTATAAATTGGAGGGGATATTTTTCACAATATTAAAATGATTTACTTATATTTTTTTTCTTATCGTTTCTTTTTTATGGATGAAAAAGTTTTGCTTACATTCTTTTTCTGTTGTCATTGGGGTTTTGTTTTTTTGCTTTGTTCGTCACACGGTCACTAAATCATAAGTTTTATGTCTTCACTTAAACCACGTCTTCGTCAAACTTCGGTTCTTGCTTGTCTCTTAATACAAAATCATTACGATGTTGATTTATAAAAAAGTTTATTCAAAGATCGTAACAGAAAACATCAGAGTGGAGAGTCACTTAAATGAGAAAAAGATATCTTGTCTCACTGTACCAAGTTACGCCCCCTCCCCATCCTTCATTGGGAACAGTAGTCCAACCACATCTTTCTGCCTTGAAATTTCGTCAACTAAAAGAAGAAAATCCTTGACTGAAAATCAGGTTTTGTGACTTTCACCGTGATGGAATGCCATCTCTATATAAATAAAATGAACTCATTTTTCCCGTCTGATTTTGACATTAATAGGATTAATATTTTTAAATCAAGATATTTCATGCAAATACATTATGCACAAACGGCAGAACAATATCTGAGGTGTGTTATAGGCTTATTATTTCTCAAATTCCTCGATAATCTTAGATTTCTATACTTTTTCTGCTGAGAAGTCACGGCCAAAATCGGTTAAGATCAATGGAAGTGGTAAAATATTTTCTCTCTAATAAATTCCTCCTCCCCCTGCCACCACTTAACACCGTTTGGGGATCATTCACAAGGAACAGTTGAGAAGAGAACACCGGTTTGGCTTCGTAGTTCTTTCATGTGAAGTTATTTAAAATCACTAAACTAAGCTGCAGTGCTCTGTGGCGGAGTGGTTAGCGTGCTGGACAATTCACATTATATTTTCACGTTTGCGCCGACCTACCGTAGTCGTTTTTTTTTTTTTTTTTCCTAAACAGCTGGAATGGACTTTTCTTGGTGGCCGAACTGTTAACGTTGTAGATGTTTTTTTTTTCACACTTTATTTTCCTACTTTTACTCATGACTCCGGGTTTGATCCTTCCTACTTACCTACCATAACATTTTTTAAAACTCCCCCCCCCCCCGTCCCAGAAACAAACACTCGGGCAACGCCGGGTACCCCCGCTAGTATTAAATAATGTGGCATGCCGCATTAATATCCTGGATGAATTCTCCAAATTCCTCAATTATATAACAAATAATATTATCACCCGACACAAACCTTATTAATATTTATATTTTGCTGGAATTTGGCTTGGAAATTATGTTCACTGAATTGTGTAATGATGTCTACAGTAAAACATGAAATAATTCATATTTTTCTTTGCTTAGACCTAGGAACATCCAATTGTAGTTTTTGAACCACTAAAAATGTAACATCGTTTTTTAGTCTAACTAGTTGTTTCTAGCAAATTCATTGATTTTTCTTCTTTTTTTTTTCTGCGAAAAAGAATCACGTTGTTTAGCTGTTTGATCCCAGACAAGTCTAAAAAAAAAAAAAAAAAAAAAAAAAAAAAAAAAAAAAAAAAAAAAAAAAAAAATGTGCCTAATATTATCAATACTAAACAATTTAATATCTATATTTTCCTGAATTTTTTTTTTGGTTCAGTATGTGAGAATGCAACATCTAACTGAATTAAAATAATTTCTTTTTTTTTTTTTTACTTAAAGAAAAAAATTTTTTCATTAATACTTAAGAAAAAGAAAAGAAATTTTCTCAAGAAAAAAATTTTTCATTAATACTTAAGAAAAAGAAAAAAAATTTTCTCAAGAAAAAAATTTTTCATTAATACTTAAGAAAAAGAAAAAAAATTTTCTCAAGAAAAAAATTTTTCATTAATACTTAAGAAAAAGAAAAAAAATTTTCTCAAGAAAAAAATTTTTCATTAATACTTAAGAAAAAGAAAAAAAATTTTCTCAAGAAAAAAATTTTTCATTAATACTTAAGAAAAAAATGTTTTTCTTAAGAAAAAACTATGAACTGCTGAATACATATTCATCAGTTCATATTTTTTTTTCCTGACATCAAAAATTCCAATCCTGTTTTTTGTATTTTTTTAAATCTTTTCACTTTGATTTCTGATAAGTGACCATATTTGTCCAAAACTCAATTTTCTCTGTGCTAAAAAACAAAATAATCTGCTGTCCTCCCAATGTTTTTATTCTTTCCTTTCTATTTCCCCCACACATCATCAACTCTTAAGTTCCAGCAAATGAGAATGAAGAAAGCCATACAGTCAGATATACCGACACCTCCTCACCAACCCTTCACCCTCTTGTGATGTTAAGAAATACAGAAAGATGCAAACTGCATGATACCTGGTGTTTCATTTTCCTTCTCTCCCATGACTGTGACGTTGATGACACGTGACTGTTTAGATTTTTCAATCATCTCTTTTTACCTTTTTCTCCTTAGTCTGTTTCAATTCCTGAATATTTTTTCTTTTAAATCATTATTTATGCAGCATGCTTAAAAACATGTCACAAATTATTCTAATGAAACATGACCTTGATTATGTAATACACGTTGTTTTGAACAAACCTAAAAATAGTGGCTAGTTTCTTCTTAGAGAGGATTGGGAGGATTTTACTAAACTGTTTTTCATTTTATGTTTTTTTTTTTTTTTATTCTTTTTGTTTTTTTCTGGCCATCAGGTTTCCTCAAATTGTAAAATTCATTTAAAATCATCGGAAATATTTTAAGTCCATAGAGTAAATGTGGTATTTAGGTGAGTGACGGGTAAAAGTGATGGAGCAATTATGAAAATAACCCGAACCTGGATGGTCCAAATGGGTGTAGGTAAGAGAAGGTAGTTTAGCAAGGACTATAGATTCCCTATACCCTTATTTTGATGGCCTTCCATCTAAATTTTTTATATGGTACTTTAATTTTATATATCTTCAAAGAGAAATCACATTTAATCTTTTCTGTCCTCAGTCAGTGAAGGAGAAATTCTTCTAAACTGGAAAAAGTGCCCTTTTTGGGGAACTGAATTTTTTTCCAAGTCAAAAACTAATCTTGTTCTTATGAGGAGATATGTTAATACAGATGAAAAATGCAAGAATATCATGGACAAAAGTTTGACATTTTTTTTTTTTAGTTTGGGATTTAAAAATGATAGTTTCATCATGGTGATAGTAGGGTAACTACAGTAGAACCCCAGGATATGGCATTAAAAATTAGTAACAAAATACAGTATATAATATACATAATATAAATAACACCATAACGCAAGGCAAATACCATAACCAGGGGCCAGAAAAACATTGCATTCCACATCGTAAGCTGAAAAACCCATGTCCTCAGGCCAGCGTATCCTGCGTTCCACTGTGTTTCTGGTATCGTTGTAAATCAAAAAATAGATACGTCATCATATCGAAACCCAAGTCGAAATATGACCCGTCAGCATCTCAATTCACTTTTATCAGCTACAGTACTTTTCTTAAGTTACAGTTGAAAGTAGATTTTTGTGAAAAATGATTTAACATTTTCTTATGCTGTTTTTTTTTTGTTTTTTTTATGAAAAATAATTTAACATTTTCTTATGCTGTTTTTTTTGTTTTTTTTATGAAAAATGATTTAACGTTTTCTTATGCTGTTTTTTTTGTTTTTTTTATGAAAAATGATTTAACATTTTCTTATGCTGTTTTTTTTTGTTTTTTTTATGAAAAATGATTTAACATTTTCTTATGCTGTTTTTTTTGTTTTTTTTATGAAAAATAATTTAACATTTTCTTATGCTGTTTTTTTTTGTTTTTTTTATGAAAAATAATTTAACATTTTCTTATGCTGTTTTTTTTTGTTTTTTTTTATGAAAAATAATTTAACATTTTCTTATGCTGTTTTTTTTTGTTTTTTTTTATGAAAAATGATTTTAAATTTTCTCATGCTGTTTTTTTTTGTTTTTTTTATGAAAAATGATTTAACATTTTCTTATGCTGTTTTTTTTTATGAAAAATGATTTAACATTTTCTTATGCTTTTTTGGGTTTTTTTATGAAAAATGATTTAACATTTTCTTATGCTGTTTTTTTTAATGAAAAATGATTTAACATTTTCTTATCCTGTTTTTTTTGTTTTTTATGAAAAATGATTTAACATTTTCTTATGCTGTTTTTTTTTTAATGAAAAATGATTTAACATTTTCTTATGCTGTTTTTTTTTTATGAAAAATGATTTAACATTTTCTCATCCTGTTTTTTTTGTTTTTTATGAAAAATGATTTAACATTTTCTTATGCTGTTTTTTTTGTTTTTTTTTATGAAAAATGATTTAACATTTTCTCATGCTGTTTTTTTTATGAAAAATGATTTAACATTTTCTTATGCTTTTTTTGTTTTTTTATGAAAAATGATTTAACATTTTCTTATGCTGTTTTTTTATTAAAAATGATTTAATATTTTCTTATGCTGTTTTTTTTTGTTTTTTTTTATGAAAAATGATTTAACATTTTCTTATGCTGTTTTTTTAATGAAAAATGATTTTACATTTTCTTATGCTCTTTTTTTTATAAAAAATGATTTTACATTTTCTTTTTTTATGAAAAATGATTTTACATTTTCTTATGCTATTTTTTTTGTTTTTTTTATGAAAAATGATTTAACATTTTCTTATGCTGTTTTTTTTGTTTTTTTTATGAAAAATAATTTAACATTTTCTTATGCTGGTTGCATAAACATTACATTTGAAAAATATTGAATTCTGAATCTTTTTACTTGTGAAAAGTTGTGTTTGGTACATTTTCAATTACATCTCAGACAGGCAGTGCACTAGTATTTATAGATTAGCAAATATTTGAGACGAGAATGCATGTATATTTACTAGTATTGATTTTTTCTCAATATTCAGAAAATAAAAGAATGTGTGTGAAAAGTGTGAGAGCAAATGTTACAAAAGTGTTTGTTGCGTTGGAAAAACTTTGCATAAACTTTCTTGACTCAATTAGTGAAACAACTTAATTTTTCTTGTGTTATTTGTAAACATTGGTTACACAAGAAGTGTATTGGAATGGTTGAGAAATGATAAGCAGTTTGTGTGCAAAACAAAGACAATGGAGACAGATGATGTGGAGAAAATATAGCAAAGCTATTGAGGTCGATCAGGAGTTTTGTTACTGCGTTAATACAATGAAGCAAGCACTAGTGATCGCAAGAGTTAGTGTTAAGTTCAGAGAACTTCTGTTATTACTAACCAGCAGTGTTTCCACTGTCAACCAAAGAAAAGTCTGCAAGGCACGTGTGCACAGTGTGATGATGTATGGAAGTGAAACTTGGTTAGTTGACAACCTGCATTTCATGGAGAGAAATATGTGATTGATACGATGGATGTGTAATGTGAGTCCACTGGAGAATGCCAAGAGGGTTGCACAGGCATTTTTTGCCTGTTAGAGTGCTCTTTCACTCAGGTGCTGGCTCTTTAAATTCCACTTTTTGACCCTTTTGTCACATAATAAATATATAATAATATATACAACAATATTTATATACTATTATATAATTAATATATAATAATTATAATATAGAGAATAAATGGAAACTAGACTTTCTAGGAAAATCTGTGATGTATTAACCAGTTTTGATATTTTTGATTCTGAATCACAAATTATTTCATTCTGACTAAAATGGTTCATTGTGCTGTGTCGATAAAGAGTTCCATTTCCTGAAACATGAAAATAACATCCAAGACGAACAAAAGTACTCTGAATTATAAGTCCTCATCTAAAAATAAAATTTTAATAGCCACACTCCATTTTTATAAGGTATTCTGTAAGTGGTTTATTGAATCCTGTGCGGCATCGAATTCTATACAGTTTTGGTCTGGATAGCAATGCTGTCATCATCAGATTTCAGGCAGAACAGGTTTGCCAACTGTGGCAAGTTCAAACCAAAAGGGATGAAAGTTTTCAACAGATTCCTTTCAAAATAACCGAATGGGTCGACAAACTTCACAGTTGATGCAATCAACCTATCTTATATGCGGGACTATTCAATTCATGCATAACTTTTGCTTCAAATCACAACTAATTTTTAATGCATCAGTTTATACACTATTAAACATGTGTCATGGTTTTGAACGCGTCTTCTTCATCTTCTTATAGGTTGTATTGAGACCATAGAAGCACATCTTCTTATAGGTTGTATTGTTGACCATAGAAGCACAAAGCCATAGTCCACAGCAAAAGTTTACATAAATAATGAAGCATTAGCAGAGATGCATGAATTGTATGCAAGCAACTTGCTAGACATATGGCATGCGATCAAGGTCTTGCTGTTATGTCTGAATCGCAGCAAAAACCAACTCCATCATCTACAACCGTCTTCAGTTGAACGATCGTCTCTCCACCTTGATTACTTAAGTAATTTTACGTTGCGTATACTCCCGTATATTCTAATGAGATTTTAGTTCTTTTATTACAAGAACTGAAAGCTTTTCATCTTTTCAACATCCAGAATTTTCTATTTTGATGACTTAAGCTGTTAACAGCTAACTGTAAGGCAGTGGATCTCTGAAGTTCCAAGAACTCATCTTTGTCTCATTCCTAGTTA
This sequence comes from Euprymna scolopes, assembly GCF_053919585.1. Classification (NCBI taxonomy): domain Eukaryota; kingdom Metazoa; phylum Mollusca; class Cephalopoda; order Sepiida; family Sepiolidae; genus Euprymna; species Euprymna scolopes. The sequence continues at coordinate 23,355,855 of NC_136521.1, read as the reverse complement.
ATCTTACCCAATGGTGGTGGGATGAGGAAAGCATTCTACACAGTAGGACTACATTAATCTCATCTTCTCTTGTGCATATCAGGCTACACTGACATTGTAGTCAAACAGTGTCACTTTGCATGACATTCAAAATCCTTAAAATGCTGCAAATAAATTTGAGGCGCGCTAGAATGAGCAACAACCAAAACACATTTTCTTTTAGATTTTTTTTTTAAAACTTTGATTACTAGTTTTACCGCTTAAAGATCTTCATAGTAAAACATCCAATAAAAAAAAAATTAAAAAAATCTTTGCACATGATTTTTTAAAACTTTATTTACAAAATGTAAATATATTCTTTTTAGAAATATTCAAATTTACAAAACGTTCTTTGTAACCTTTATTTATAAAAAAGTATGCTATAAATTAAACTTTAAAAAATCATTTAAACATGTGCAAATAATTTTTTACAAATATACTTTTAATATTGGATTGTATTAAAAAAATTTCTTAATATGAGTATAGCAAAAAGCATTTGTAAATAAAATTATGAATTGTGTAGCAGAAGTTTTTGTGAAAACATTTTTAATAAAACATCTGATATGGCAAAGTTACAAACGTGCATATATGGCGTAAAATATTTTTTATAATTTCATCAGAATTATAAAAAAAAAATAAGTGCCGTTTGGTTGTTCATTCTAGGATGTTATCTTGGTAATATGTTGAGTCTTGGAGGTGGTCATCAGGGTAAGATGAGCATGTCGTAAGTTATGTAAATTGTTGCCAGTCTTGTCATTGCGAGTTATCTGCCTCAGTTGGGAGGAGCAGCTATGTTAGCTGCGTGATGCTGCATGTAGGTTATCCATCCTCCTCTCTCGTCAATCATTGCCCACCTGTCTATAGTATAATGACAGAGCAATGATGTCATACCTTGCTTTTAATTGATCGTTGCCAACATCCGATGACTGACCACTATGCTCATTATCTTTAAAGCTTGTTGCCACCACGAAATTTCTTAGACCACCATTGTGCAGTGAGTTCAGTAGTGGTTCCTAGGCCAAACGTTTCATTGATATCGCGAGTTGTTTCAGCAACTTTTCAGCCTAGCTTGAATTAAAATCAGAAAATTGTGCGAATTTGCTTTTATCTTGTATTCAACTTTCTGAAAAGACAATTGTTTTAAAACGATTAGAGCTAAAAACGCTCTTTAAAATGACATAACGCAAAGGTATTATAGCAAAAACTTATTTGAAAATACATCATTTAAAACTAAAATTAAAAATTCTGCAAAAACTTTAAAAAAAAAAAAAAAAATTAAAAAAAAGATTTACCGGTGTCATTTGGATAAAAAAAAAAGGTGATACAAACAAAACTGGTAAATCTCTTGTAAAGCCTAAAAAAAACAAAACAAAAAACAAAAAAAAACAGCTAAGATATACCATAGCACCCAACTACCCCTTGAAAATCTGTATTTTAGCAAACTAAAATTTTTTGACATTTTGGATAGTAACAAAATGTATTTCTTTTGCTATTTTTCTATCCTCAGTCAGCAAAAGAAATCCTGTGCAATTTTTAGTTTTTGCTTGAATTTAGAGAAGATCAATTTTTGGAGAGTTGGGTTTCCCCAAGTAAAGAACAAATCTTGTATCTAGCTCTGCCCTTGTAAGGAAATAAATAGAAGATTAATTTTGTTTCAAATAAGAAATTTTTCCCACTCTCTACTAAGTAGCATCTTGTTTGCAAAGTTAACTTCACTCTCACTCCAATCTTTTTTTTTCTTCAAACATTTCTATTTTTCAAACGTTCTATCCCAACCATCGTCAGCATCAGACAAGGCCAAACTATTTGCCAAGAACTTTGCAGCTAATTCTACCCTATGCGATGAAGGCCATCAACTCCCCGCATTTCCTCCTATAACAAACACGCTATGCAACATACAAATATCTGTACTTGAAGTCGCCAAACTAATTAAGAACCTTGATTCCAGTAAAGCAACTGGCCCTGACGGCATTCCAATTATAGTGCTGAAAAAACTTCAGCCAGAACTTGCTCCCATACTAACAAAACTGTTTAAGCGTTGTCTTAAGAAGTGCTTCCCAACACTCTGGAAAACCTCATCAATATGCCCTGTATTTAAGAATTCAGGTGATCGCTCATTTCCCTCTCAATACAGACCAATAAGTCTCCTGTGTGTCATGAGTAAGTTGCTGGAATCCATATTAAATAGAGAAGTAGTCAACCACCTCAGCAGAAATAACTTTCTAAGTGAAATGCAATATGGTTTCCGTTCTGTCAGATCTACAGCAGATGTGCTAACAGTTATATCGCATAGGATTAGTGAATCTCTCGACAAAGGCTTCCTTTCTAGGGCAACTGCTTTTGACATATCAAAGGTCTTTAACAGAGTATGGCATAAAGATCTACAGTTACGGTATAGCTGGAAATGTCCTTTCAATCATTTCTCTCTGATAGGCTAACAAGAGTAGTGGTTGATGGGCTGAAATCAGAGGCCACAGTATTAAATCAGAGGCCCAAATTCCCTTCCTGATTTACATCAATGATCTCCCTAAACACATACTTAAATCATTCGTTGACATCTATGCTGATGACACGACCATCTACAGCAACACATCTAAGGCCGTAAATAACAAAGTTCTGATCCTCTCTCCTCTGATCTAGAGTGCGTGGTACAGTGGGGGGAAGAGGTGGTTGGTTACTTTTAATGCATCTAAAACTAAGCTCCTATCTTTACATCATCAACACTGATCCCCATCTGGCATCAATTGAAATGGATGGTTCTCGTCTAGAGGAAGCTTCATGTTTTGCTAAGCTTCTGGGCTTGACCTTTACTCCTGACCTGAAATGGAACATGTACATCAAGTCTGTTGCCAAGGTCGCTGGAAAAATGTTAGGATCCTTCTACCGCTCCAGAAGATATCTCACTGCTGATGCAATTCTCTATCTATATAAAAGCCAAGTATGTCCAAGGATGGAGTACTGCTGCCACATCTGGGCAGGAGCTGCTAAAAAAAGCCTATCCTGCCTTGACAGAGTACAAAATAGGCTTTGTGGTTTAGTGGGAGATGCAACCTCTCTTCCACAGGAGACGTTGCAAGCCTGTCTTTGTTTTATCGTTACTTCCATGACAAGTGCTCGTCTGAGCTCCAATCTCTGGTCCCCCCTCGCCAATCTTTCATGATAAACATCCGTCTAGCTGAAACCACTGTCAAATTTTCCCCACTCTTTAGCTGTGCCAAAACTAAAACGTAGATTCCATGAACAAAGTTTCTTTCTTAGAAGTGCACACTTGTGGAACTCTCTTCTATTTGCCTGTTTTCCACCTGACTACAACTTGGATGTCTTCAAGTCCAACAAATTCCTGATGAACTGCCACCTTAAGGCACTTTATCAAATCTCCAATACTAACGATTACTACAATACTATCCCATTGATTATGTACACACAATAACCCTTATCCCTGAGTGGCTTCTGGGCCTTGATAAGTGGTGACTATCTTGTAAGAAAAAAACAAAAAAAAACACAAGTTTATATTTGCAGGCATTTTGATTGCCTCTTGAACCGTATACTAGCTTTCGAGTGTACAACTCTGGTAACAGCATTTTCAATAACCAGGTTTAGTGTATGGGAGTGCAAAGATCTTCAGCAGCATCAAAATTAGCGATATTATAATATTACAAGATTTATATCAGCAAAAATGATAAGCACCCTGCTCTTCACACGACTGCTGTACAAATTTCTACATTAATGTGAGCGTTGAATTACTGAAAATGGACCTTGTTGTAGGAAACAATCCACTGGTTTGTGATTTCTTGATAAACATACCAACCATTTAACTTCATCCTTACGGTACCAGTCTGGCTCCCATCGCCAGTACTTGGGTAAGAATCCTAGCCTTCCTTGGTACACTGAAGAAATTCTTTAGGATACTTTTTTTTGGAGCATCATACATCGACAACAGGGTCTTCCTCTTTATCAGGGATCACTGTAGATATGCAGAGATCCATTTGTTCCGATTGAACTTTATCCTCTGGGGCCTGCGAGGTGAGGATGTATGCATATGACGGTCCTCTCTTTTAGTATTCAATGCTGTACAGGAAACCTGCCAAAAAAGCTAACAGAATTTATTTTAATAAATTCTATTAACTTTTTTCTAAGACCATGGAAACAGTATCTGTTCTGGATTCCAATCCTCCCTAAGAATTGAACCCTTCAAGTTGTCATAATTGCCATAATTGTCGACTCTCAGTCTGTTGTTCCCACCTCAAGAATTGTAAACATTCCGTTTCAATCTTGCAGTACACTGTTGAAACAATCTTGTCAGTTTGTTCTCCATTAATATCCCAATCTCATATATTGTTGTTGGAGCAGTGAATCACTGTCAGGTGCTTTCCTTGCGGCCTTCAATCTTCCCTCATGACAACTTTTGTGTTCTTCCAAGTTTTCTTCTTCAATCTTTGTTGTTTTCAGTTGACAAATTAAGCTGTTGTTGCCATGTCAGTCAGCCATCGGAGAATATCTTGATGGAGTCTACTGTCACGTCCCTGATTATGTAGTTCCTCTTCTAGACTATCCAAGAAGTAGATTTGAATAAACTTTGCTGCTCCACCTTCAGGTGGCAAGACTCCCAGTTTTGTGGCAAACCTGGCCTCAAATTCTGAAAGGATTCCACCCCTGCACTGCCACATTTCTGTGACCAAATTAAGTCACTGCAAAACCGTTGTAACTGCATAGATTTTGCAGGAACTTTTTAGAGATGGGACCTTTGCCTAAGAGCAAATCTTGCAGCAGCTGAGGCAGCGATGGGCCAGAAAACTCACCTCATTTATGTCTTTTTGTTGTTTTCTCATTTGTTTCATTTGCTTGTCATATTGCTTCCCTTCCCCAACCATGCCTTGGCCGTTCTTAAATTTCTTCTTGTGATGAATTTAACCGCCTTGTAGCATTAGATTTGTCAGCTTCAATTTGCTCTTTCCAAATTTGCTAATCTTGCTCTCCTTTCTCTTTGGAGCTCAACAAAATACATCAGATGTCTTCCTCTATGTGAAGCATTTTCATTGGAGCAAATGGCAGCAACTCTTAGTTTATTAGTTTCTAATCTTGCCAATCTTTCTTTCTCAGTTTTGTTTCTATTTCACTGGGGGTGGCATCTTTATTGAGTATTTGAATAGGTGAAAGTATTATCTTAAATTTTTCAAAAGAAAAAATAATCTTTAATGATATGTTACTTTTAGAAAGTCAAACTTAAGATATATATACATATATACACACACATACACACACACAGTGGAATAAATTCTGGCCTATGTTAGAGACAACTATCATGCCAAATTTCATTAAGATTGGTTGAGGTGATTGGATTCAAACTCACAAAGTTGGCTGGCAACATGATGGTAGCCCCTGGGATGGTGGTGAACCCCAACTTGGTGTGCACCATCCCTAGTTAGGGGAGTTTATGAAGAGCCACACCAAATATGACCTTGACCTTGAAAAACGGTGTACACCATCATCATGTCATGTCATGATCGGTCCAGTGGTGTCGACTGCAGGAGAGTTGTATGCACGGATGCACACATAAACACTAATACTTTAAAGATAGTTACACCTGAATTCTTAGTATTACATACTAAGTGAAAATAAAGTCGTCTAAGGACAACACGAAGGCTCCCTTTTCATTGATATATAAACAATAATACATTGAAATATAGGAAGGTGCCACTTACCCTTGAATTTTACCTTATAATGTTGAGTGGTTAGTAAGAGGTCATCAAGTACCATTTGTTGAGTCTCAATTGAGGATTGAACACTAACTCTCCTAGTGAAAAATTAAAGTTCTATCAACCATATATAACAACTGACTAAACATCATATAAAAATGTGAGACTTGCTTGTGGTCACATGATATGAATTAGCAATAAATGATTGGAATACTTTGTTTTAAAAGGAAAAATACATTTTATGATGACGTAAAGCTTTTTTTTTCTTGCAGATTTTTAAAGAAAATAATTTGTACGGAAACTTTTTCTCCATTTTTGATGGAATGGCTATTTTCGATTTTTTATAAACATTTTTTTTTAAATAAATTGTCAGAAAATTTTGGTCAATGGTTAAAAGATCTTTCTTTATTTAATAAATGCTGTTCAAGGTTGATTAAAAATTTCATTTTACACGGCAATGCTCCTCATAAGTGTAATAAAAAATAAGTTAACACTTATATACTTGATAGTTTCATATATTTTGAAACATAACCTTGAAAGTTTTTCAATCTTTAAAACTATTAAAAGAAAAAAATTTAGTTGCATGTTTTCCATTAGAACACTGTTGCGTATCAATCTTTTTTTTTTTTTTAATAACTTTGACCCCAATTTTGACTCCTTAATATTTATTATTTTGGCCTCAAATCAAAATAAAAAGTTTTACCCATGTCAAAGTTACCTACATCTAAAATTTCAAGTCTTTAGATCCTAAATTGGTGGAGGAATTTGGTAGATAGGCAAAGGTCAACTCTTTCAACTTTGACCGTTTGGCAGCCAAATTTTTGCCCCAAAACTGATTAAAACGCTTGCTGCATATCTGAATACCCATTATGTATAAATTTCAAAGGTTTAGACCCGCAAAGACATCGCAAAGGTCAAATCTTTTGAACTTTCACCTATTGGCAGCTCAAATTTTCAAGCCAAACCGATTAAAAAGCTTGCCCTATCGCTGAATACCCTTTATGTAAAATTTCAACTGTTTAGACCAGAAATTGGCTAAGTTATTTGGTAGAGACTGCAGAGGTCAAATTCTTAACTTTGTCCCCTTAACATGTATCTTTTTTCTGCTCAAATCAAATTAAAAGTTAGATCCATGTCCAAATAACCTACATTTAAAATTTCAAATGTTTAGACTCAAAATTGGGGGAGGAGTTTGGTAGAGTTTTTAAAAGGTCAAATCGTTGAACTTTGACCTCTTGACAGCCAAACTTCTGGCCGAAAACCGATTAAAAAGATTTCCCCAAATCTCAATACCCCTTATGTCAAATCTCGAGTCTCTAGACTGAAAATTGACAGAGTTATTTGGTAGGGAAATTTACACACACATATTTTCACTTTTATAGATATATAGATTTATATGTAAAAGTTTTTGTAAAAGAAAATGGAAATGATCCCAAATCTCTAAGTGATCTTTAAAGGAGCTAAACTTACCTTAAAACTTCAAATATAATTTTATTTTGATGGAATTTAAATCATATGCATAAAATTCTCTGGGGAAGACAACGGAAGTGGTCTCAAACCTTCACATGCATTTCATTTGCCTTACATTTCAGTTTTCTTCCGATAATATTAAAGGGCACAACTGGGTCAATAAAGATAAAAGAATTAAGAATATTGTGAAAAAGGATAAATCCAGAGCAACATCAAGCTTTCTTACAATCATCTAGTTTTGACTTCTTTTTATCGATTAATTTCATTTTAATAATTTCAAGTAGCGAATAAGTATTTAACTGTGAAGCAATAACAAGCATACAAAACCAGCTAGTTAATAATAAAAATACATTTTAGAAAGGGTCTTGGGTTAGGGTATATCTTTAGAAAGACAGAAAAAGTAGGGGGGGGTGAGGGGGATCAAGATTTAAAAAGAAAAAAAACAAAACAAAAAAAAACAAAACAAAGAATTTTCTTTCTTTTTTTGTTTGTTGATTGATTTCATTTTTGTAAATGTATAGGAAAAAAAAAAAAGAAAAGTTCTCCAGTCATCTTCAGGTTTGTTTATATATTAAGACATACATTTTTTTTCTAAATATTCTGGATTAAGAAAAAATAATAGGAAAGAATTGGAATTGTTAAAAAAAGGAAAAAAAAATTGAAGCTTCAATTCATTTAAGAGCATCAAAGAAAATTAAGAGAGAGAGAGAAAAAAAAAAAATCAATAGTTTCATTTTTTTTTTTTCCTTTTTTAATGAATATTCACATTATTTTTTAAATTTTATTTTAAAGAAAGTTGGCAGCCGAGGTGGCAGTGGTGGGTAAATGATAGAATTATTAATAAATCGCGATGGTAGTGGTGGTGGCAGTTAATGAATTGACCAAAGTAGCAGTACCAATGCTACATGCCGATTCAAGCTAAGGTTTTTTGCTTTTTTTTTTTATTATTATGTTGAAACTTAAAAAAATGGTCAGAGAGAGAGAAGGGAAGGGTAAATAGATAGAAAGGTGAAGAAGAGGGGAATAGGGGGAGTAAATGAAGGTAGTTGCCGTCTTTTTTATTTATTTATTTATTTTGCTTTTTTTCCTTTCCTTTTCTGGATTTTTTTTTTTTTAATTTTATAATTCTTTTTATTATGGAGAAACTTAGAAAAATGGTTAAGGAGAAATAAAGAGAAAGGAGAGAGAATAGATATAAAGGTTCAAGATAGAGGAATGGTGACAAGTGAAGGCAGTTACCTCCCTTTAATATATATATATATATATATATATATATATATATATTTATTTATTTTTTCGCCTTCTCTCTAACATCTTTTCTGGATGTTTTATTTATTTATTTTTTTTATTTCCCCCCTCACCACTGCCACCCAGCAGAGTTCTAGCCTTGCATCCACCCAGCCTGAAAAACATTCCACTCAAATTTACTGTTAGGCTCAAATACCCCTCAAGGGTTCTTCAGCTCCGAGCCGATTTTATAACCAATGATTTTATTCCAATCAATCTTGCTGCGAGTAACTGGCAACTGTCGCCGCAGGGCCTTAAATGTAGTGTCGGACATTGTCTGGTAATTCTCAGAGATGGCTCTCTGCAAAGAGACAAAAGAGATTTTAAATTTATCAATTTTTCAGGATGGAGATGGACAAAAAAAAAAAAAAAAAATAGAAAAGAAATAAAACAATCTATGTATTAGGTATCACACATTGGGTGTACCTAAAAATATTGGGTGGTGAACCAAGGAAAGAGTTTATCAAATATGTATACACAGCGTGAGCAAGTGAATTTGTTTAACAGCATTTTAATCTCTGGGGGTCATTTTATGCAAAAAAAAAAAAGTTTGCTTTTGTCGTCAATTTTTCTTTTTAAAAAGTTTGTTTTCTAAAGAAAAATGTTATTTTGTTTAGAAGAGTATATATAATATTTTATAATTTGTTGAGGTTTTTATTTTTTCAAACACCTCTGACGTTTGCAGTTTCAAAATATTTTTTTCCGAATACGTTTGTGCCTTTTAATATTCTACTATTATATGTTTACTTTGTTGGTTGCAGAGTGTGCATTTTGGTGTTGCTTCAGCTTTGATCAGGTAGGAGTGGATCAGTTTGGTATGATCTCTTCTTTTCATCCATGTTTTTTGGTCTTGCTTTTTGATTTTCAGTTGATATTCATGTAATTTATTCTTTATGGATGTGTTCCATTCTTCTTGCCACTTGCTTTCCAGGTTTTCTTAGAATTTTTTTGGTCCATATGTAGAATTTTGATTTTGTATGTTTATGGTATGTGACTTCGCTAACTAGTTTGTCTGCATTTTCATTTCCTAGGATACCAACATGGCTATTATAATTGCATTACCTTTTTTTCTTTTCATTGTATTCTTGCATTATTTCTGTAATGAAGGGGTGTTTGATTTTTCTCTCTGGTAGTTCAGCTGTATAGATTGAGCAGTTGTACTCGGCATTGACTTTATATCTGTATAGGCTGTGCCTGTTCCATTCATTGTTTTGGATCCGTTTGTATATATTTTTTGCCGAGTTCTCCATAGTTGCTTCTGTTTGTTAAATTGTATTGTTTTCCTTGAATTGTGTGTGTGTGTGTTAGATCAATATTTAGTATATTTAATGTCCATGGTAGTCTGTAATTTTATTTTGTGTGACCATGTCTGTAATTTTTTTTGATTTGGAATATTGCTTCCTTAATTCTGTGTATGAAGGAGGGTATGCTTTTTGATTTCCCAGAATAGAAATTTATGAATCATGGATTGAAGGTTGTCTCATGTTGGATTTTCAGGATTGCTTTGCAATTTTGTTGCATATTGTAAAGCTAATTTTTCCCCATCTTCAATGTAGGGGTGGTTTAAAGGCTTCTTTAATATATAAAGGCTTTCCACTAACGAGGTTCGATAGGCTCTCAGACTTGATCTCAAACCTTAATTTTGCATGATTAATAATTTTTTAAGGAGGATTTCTAAGTGGAGCTGAATATGGCACAACCATGGTTCAGTTTGGATTTGATATGTGTACGGTATATTTTGAGCATTGTAGCCTAATCTGCATGCTATCCTCGCAAAGTAAATAAACGGTTCCACTCGAAATTCTGTCCAAATTCCCGAGTTTGACAGAAACATTCACGAGTTTGACACGATACATCTGAAGAAGATCGGAGGTTATATCAACTGAAACGATGTGAAAATCACACTCAAGGTGAGAACAGTAGTCCGATGAATCCAAATAATACAAATAAGCAATCCTCATCTAAAAAATTCAGAAATATCAATCTTTGAGGTTATGTAATTTAACATATTCTTGACAAGTCACCTCACCCTTAAAGAGACATAAATGTCTGTTTTTCGTATTTCTTTGACTTAAATAGTTTTAACAACAGATACATTTGGGCAAATCTTGATTAGTATTGCTAAAAATAGAAAATTTTATTGACTTTATATTTAATCCTGATCAACATCTTATTTTTCTTTGTTATAAAGTTTTCAACTCCCGATTCAGATGTGCTCCTCTACCAAAGAACACACAACAAAATAAAAAGATAAATCTTTAAAGATTCACCGGTCTGATTGTTTTTTGTTACCTGTCCGGGGTTAAAAAAAGAGAAAGTAAAAGGGGGAAAAGAATACAAGAATAATGCCAAAACTGTCCTCTCATGACGAATTCGCTTCTACGCATGTGTCATACGACTTCGTAACCTGATTTAGTTTAAAGATAAAAAAAAATGAGCTAATTTCATGTACATTGTGTTAGCTCAGTTGGTTAGAGCGCTGGGTCATTATCTCAAAGTTTTGGGTTCGAATCGTGGTGTGAGATGTCTTTTTTTTTTTTCGATTTTTTTATATTTTAATATTGAAGCAGGGTTATTGAAGCCATTTTTCACGTAACGTTCGTTTTTCTGTTTTTTTTTTTTTTTTTTTTTTTTTTAGTTTATTCTTAGGTTTTCATTAACACCCCCCACCCCCGAACGACCACACACATCCAAAAACACCCGGCCAACGCCGGGTACCCACCGATTTTTTAAATTTTAATATTGAAACAAGCTTATTTAAGCCATTTTTCACATTTTTGTTTTTATTTTTCAGATTTTTTAAAGAGGTTTTAACATTCGTTTTTCTGTTTTCTTTTTCTGATTTTTACATTTAACATCGTTCGTTTGCCTTACCTTAGTTTTTGTTTTGTGCTTTTATCTTGATTTTAAGTTTTAACTTTTAAAAATATTTACTTCGCTTATTCTTATGCTTTGATTACCCCCAGGGTAACCCCGGCTTTATTTTTCAGATAAGTTTAACATTCGTTTTTCTGTTTTCTTTTACTTCGCTTATTCTTATGTTTTGATTAACACCCCCCACCCCGCCCGAGCACACACACACCTCCAAACACTTGGGCAACGCCGGGTACCCCCCGCTAGTGTAAATATAAACCACTCTACATTTCCTAACACTATTGTGTGCTACAATAATCGATTATCGTTTGTTTTCTTTGTGGGGAAAAAAAATGGTTTAATCATTATTGAGAGCCAGAAGCATATTGATTGTGTATATTATGGTAGAATTAAACAAGATGAAAATTAAAAGCATTACCTGATATTCATCTTCAGCTTTCGATACCAAGTGTGTAAATTCCTTGGCAGTAGGTTCTTCTTTCTAGAAAAACAAAATGAGAAACATTCATGTTATGTCCAGTTTGGATGTTGCATGGTAGAAACAAACTTTTAAAGTTATTTAATGCTGAACATGCATATTATAAATGAATCATTGAATTTAGATTGTTTTACTTTGATATCAACACCTTTTGGCGTTTTTTAATACCAATAACACAATCATATAGTTATAACAATTTTAATGTCGTCAAATATTTATTAATGTAAGTTTTGTTGCTTTACTCAAGATGATTGGTTTGTAATATAAATATATATTTGGATATAAATTTATAGGAACAAAGATATTCTATTTGAGCCAATAAAGGAGATGAACAGATACGATGACTCCAATAGTAATAGCGACCAAGAAATGACTGTACACTCCTCGAAGCTCACAATCACCATCAATTACTGTTAGAGGCCCTACACAGGACGAATTCTATTTGAACCAAGAAATGGAACCTTAGCAGAAGTACTACCACTTTTGGTCAAATTTGGTTTTTATATAAAATCCTTTTTGGGGTTATTTAATACTGATTTGTTAATGACCTATCAACCTTTTTATGGTTATTTAATACGGATTTGTTAATGACCTATCAACCTTTTTATGGTTATTTAATACTGATTTGGTAATGACCTATCAACCTTTCTATGGTTATTTAAGGTCATACAGATTTTGTGGAAATTTTGGTGTGCACCAAATTTGGGATTTTGTTTTATATTTTGGTTAATAAATTTATTTCTTTCAGAGAGTCTTATTTTGACTGGTTTCAATTTGTTGAAGAGATCTTTTAGGTTGAACACATGATAGTATTTCTTTTGATATGTAATAAAGTCAACACACTCTAGTAATATATGCTTGACAGTGAACTTCTGGCATGTGCATAGTGAGGGTTCGACACCTTCTAGTAGGTACAAAGTCGAATTACACATAGGCCACACTCAAATGTGTGTGGCCTATGTGTAATTCGATTTAGTATATTTTTTTTTGTTAAATTTGTTTTTTATGACATTCTTCAATAATTTGTTTAATATTTTGTCGTCTATTCCATTCCTTTTGCTATTTGCTGGAGATCATTTTTTTTCATTTGAGATTTGTAGTCTGTATGCTGTTAGAGATTTTTTCCTTTGTCATTTTCATTTAGATCGATACAAGTCAGTATAACATAGAATTATTTCTTTGTTATTTGCAAGTTGATCGATTTTGTTCAGTATTTGAATGGTTAAGGGTTCTATCAATTTTTTAGTGCTTTTAAGGCAGCTAGAGAGTTTGTGAATAAGTTTTTTTTTGTTTACTTTCAGGGATTAGGGTTTGTTTATTTTCAGGGATTAGGGTTTGTTTACTTTTAGGGATTAGGGTTTGTTTACTTTCAGGGATTAGGGTTTGTTTACTTTTAGGGATTAGGGTTTGTTTACTTTTAGGGATTAGGGTTTGTTTACTTTTAGGGATTAGGGTTTGTTTACTTTTAGGGATTAGGGTTTGTTTACTTTTAGGGATTAGGGTTTGTTTACTTTTAGGGATTAGGGTTTGTTTACTTTCAGGGATTAGGGTTTGTTTACTTTTAGGGATTAGGGTTTGTTTACTTTCAGGGATTAGGGTTTGTTTATTTTCAGGGATTAGGGTTTGTTTACTTTTAGGGATTAGGGTTTGTTTACTTTTAGGGATTAGGGTTTGTTTACTTTTAGGGATTAGGGTTTGTTTACTTTTAGGGATTAGGGTTTGTTTACTTTTAGGGATTAGGGTTTGTTTACTTTTAGGGATTAGGGTTTGTTTACTTTTAGGGATTAGGGTTTGTTTATTTTCAGGGATTAGGGTTTGTTTACTTTTAGGGATTAGGGTTTGTTTACTTTTAGGGATTAGGGTTTGTTTACTTTTAGGGATTAGGGTTTGTTTACTTTTAGGGATTAGGGTTTGTTTACTTTTAGGGATTAGGGTTTGTTTACTTTTAGGGATTAGGGTTTGTTTACTTTTAGGGATTAGGGTTTGTTTACTTTTAGGGATTAGGGTTTGTTTACTTTTAGGGATTAGGGTTTGTTTACTTTTAGGGATTAGGGTTTGTTTACTTTCAGGGATTAGGGTTTGTTTACTTTTAGGGATTAGGGTTTGTTTACTTTTAGGGATTAGGGTTTGTTTACTTTTAGGGATTAGGGTTTGTTTACTTTTAGGGATTAGGGTTTGTTTACTTTTAGGGATTAGGGTTTGTTTACTTTTAGGGATTAGGGTTTGTTTACTTTTAGGGATTAGGGTTTGTTTACTTTTAGGGATTAGGGTTTGTTTACTTTTAGGGATTAGGGTTTGTTTACTTTCAGGGATTAGGGTTTGTTTACTTTTAGTGATTAGGGTTTGTTTACTTTTAGGGATTAGGGTTTGTTTACTTTCAGGGATTAGGGTTTGTTTACTTTCAGGGATTAGGGTTTGTTTACTTTTAGGGATTAGGGTTTGTTTACTTTTAGGGATTAGGGTTTGTTTACTTTTAGGGATTAGGGTTTGTTTACTTTTAGGGATTAGGGTTTGTTTACTTTTAGGGATTAGGGTTTGTTTACTTTCAGGGATTAGGGTTTGTTTACTTTCAGGGATTAGGGTTTGTTTACTTTTAGGGATTAGGGTTTGTTTACTTTCAGGGATTAGGGTTTGTTTACTTTCAGGGATTAGGGTTTGTTTACTTTTAGGGATTAGGGTTTGTTTACTTTTAGGGATTAGGGTTTGTTTACTTTTAGGGATTAGGGTTTGTTTACTTTTAGGGATTAGGGTTTGTTTACTTTTAGGGATTAGGGTTTGTTTACTTTTAGGGATTAGGGTTTGTTTACTTTTAGGGATTAGGTCGAGAGCTAAATCAATAGCAGTAATTGTGGCACTATATATTGATATTGCATTTATTTTTTGCTTCTTAATTTTAAATTTTGGAGCTGTCAGTGTATATAGGTAGATGATTCTTATGTTTTAGAATTCTTCATGGAAAAATTATTGGTTTATTTTGTCCTTAGCATATTTAGTCATGTCTAGTAGAATTTTATGTTCTTTCAATTACCATTGTGGGATTTGGAAGATGATTGACTGATTGACTTGTGGATAATATTTATGTTTATTTTAGTTGGTGTATTCTAATTACCCAATGTCAAAGTCAATTTAGTAATAAATTCAGTCATTTGAATGAAAGATTTTATTCTTCAAATTCTTAACATGTTCAAATATATGGATTTTATAAATTGATTTTGTGCATAATCTGTATATAGTAACAGGGGACATACAAATTGTCAATGTCCATTTTCAAGGTTGGTTGGTTGTTTTACGACATATCAACCGTTTTCGGGTTATTTAATGCCAAATTCAATGATTTTGAAGAACAATTTTTTAATAGAGTATATTTGTTTTTTTAAAGTCCGTTTCTATTTAACCCATAGTTGGGACCCTAACAGGTATTACCACTCCGGGTCAGAGTGGATCTGGGAGCAATGGCAATTAAAGGGTGGCTCCACACTCCCCAAAACTGGGGCCTCACCATCGGATATAGTTTAAGGTTATATCCAGGACCCCATTTTCAAGGATTTTTTTATTGCCTTCTCAAAACAAAATTCAAATTTCAAACAAAATTTGATAATGATATACTGATATATATAATAAATCCAAAAACTTAATAGCTTATCCAGTTCATTTTTTTTTTCTCATAGGCTGACTCTCTGGAAGCATTTGATTTTGTTGACAAAGTCAAATTTCCAGAATTGTCTGCTTTCAGAGCAAAATCATCTGCTGATGAAGTCAATGACATATCATTTTCTTATCTCACTTTCTTATTCAATTTTTCTAACTACTTAAGGTCTGCCTTTTTATTGCGTTTTTGTCTTTGCTTTTCCAGATATCATACCTCTATCTAGTCATGACGTATGACACAATGAGGGAGTGCGTTATTGGAACTTCTCACCCCACTCCTGCTGCTTTTACCTGGTGTCAGATGATCCTTTGTGCCACTAGAGTCTCATCCTTCATGTTCTTCACCTCTATTTCCTTGTTCAGTGAGAATCCTTTCTCAATACAGGTCTGGCTATGAGAAATTTCAGTACATTTTGCTAAAAACAAATATCTTGACATAAACAACAATCATTCCTTAATCCATTTATATCTGGCCAACCAAGTGCAATTAAATATTGTTTTCCCTATTTTGGATTGGTCTACACGGTTCATTTTATGTTTGAATTTCACTTGAAATACATCTGTAAAGTATATAAATAGCATCGGGTAGTTTCATGATAAAGGGACATAACTCTTATCGACAATATCACAATACCAGAAATAATACAATAACATTTGAAAAGAATGTATTTAAATTTGATTTTTAATATTTTGACACAAATTTTTACTAGGCATTAAAATATCATTTTCAAGGCCTTTCAAGACATTTTCCTTCTTTTCATGGTAATAATAGAAATAAGGCCTTTTCAAAACAAAAATTCAAAGCCTTTTCAAGCATGTGCAAACCCTGAGTAATGGCAACTGAAAAGTGATTCCATAAATCATCTCTGATAATTGATTAAAATTGATTAACATTGTGAAAAGAAAAATCAGAAAGGAACGTTACACTTACAGTTACATTAAGGGTCAACTTGACATCCTTGGAACTTACTAACTGCACATTTCCATCTTCATAGTAATGAACCTAAAAAGAAATATATATAAAAAAAAAAAAAAACAACAATCAGTTTCAGTCCTGTTCAATCTTAGGAAAGACACCTCAGGCTTTATCTTTTATTTGAGAAGGGCTTAGTTTATTGTAAATCACTAAGGCACCACTACCAGAGAATGCAGACAAGGCTGCTCAGGCATTTAATCATAGTGCATTGGCTTTTCAGCTTTACACCTGACCTTGTGTCTAACCATCTTGGAGAGGTAAATAAAATAAGTCCATTGTGAGACTACACAACTTCACTTGACAACCCAAGTTAAAATTCTGTCAAACTATGCTGAACTTGTTTAAGCTTATATAAGATAGAGGTCTTCATTGGCTAGAATATGGGCCAGGTAGTGAGTCTCTCTAATGAAAAAAAAAAAAAAATACTTATCTTTTCTGTGACCTTCCCTTGTGGTCAAGGTATTCACAAATTAAATCAGTTTTAAGTTAGACCATGACAGATGTTTTGACTAAATTTGGTGACAATTGGTCAAGCGATGTGGACCCTATATTATACACAAACAATAAGAGATGCAACTGAATATGTAAGTTAGTTATGTGAAGCAATAATGAAAAAGAATAATGAAATAATAAAAATAAGTTTTGAAACAATTTAAAATAAGATGACAAATAATAAAAAAAAATGTTTTGGTAGATGAGTATGAGAATCGAACCCATACCCTTGAGTTGGAAATTAATGTGTGAAAAAAAGAACAAAAAACCGGGCAACGTTACCCATTAGGCCACCGCGACATATATATGAACATACACGGGTTTGAATTTATATATTGAACTATAAAAACAGGCGTGCGCAATAAAAGTTAACTTGCTGCTTCCATTTGACCTAATTAAGAAGGTCAAATAGAAGTCACGCAGCGTTTGGGTTTGTTTACCGAAATTTGACAGTTTTTTACCCCAACAGATGTTGGGGAGGGGGAAAGCAGCTCCCAATTGTCCAGATTGAGATTGATCAAAGCTGATTGCTTCTGGACGTTTTTCCTGGCGCAATGCCGCGAACACGGCCGTTTGAGTTTAGTTTCACTTTATTTATACTAAAAAGCCCAATCAACACGCGAGAAGCCAAAATAGCAATAATTTTGTAAAAATCAACGTAAATAAATCTATACGCTACGCAGTTTCCTAATTCCTAGATATTATTATATAGGACCTATATAAACAGTTGTAAGCGATAGTAACGAACCCGGGACCGTGTGCGAGAAAAGCCTTTGCCAGACATACGCAAAATGGTCACACACATTTTGCCTTTTATATATATAGATTCTCTGGTTGCCCCATATATAAAGCATCCATAATCCAGCTTGGATCTTATTAAGGAATGGTATAGTTTAAGTAGTGTTGTTTTGTCAGCGCCCCAGTTAGTGTGGGCTAGGACTTTGATCAGTTTAATGGCCTTGTGACATTTTGTTTTTAGATTTTTTATGTGAGGTATGAAGGTCAGTTTCCTGCTGTATATTAAGCCCATGTACTTGTGTTGTTCAGCGACAGGGATTGATATTGTTATCCAGTTTTAGGATGGGATCATGGTGAGTTCTTTGGAGTTTACAGAAATGGGCGCATTTTGTTTTTTCTTTTGAGAATTTAAAACCATTTTCTGTGGCCCATTCGTTTATTTTATTTCGACAAAGTTGCAGTTTTCGTTCAGCTGTGGTTATGTATTTTGATCGGTAGCAGATGAGTAAGTTGTCCACGTATAGGGCACAGTTAGTACAAGAGGTTATGTTTTCAATGATTTTTTTATTTTTATGTTGAAAAGGGTGACGGATAAGATCCTACCCTGAGGTACCCCCATTTCTTGTTCTTTTTGGGTTGAGAGTGTGTTGCCTAGTCTTACTTTGAAGTGTCTATTTAAGAGATTGCAAATGAATTCTGGCATTCTTCCCCTAAATCCAAGTTCATATAGGTCTTTTTTTAATGCCATATTTCTAAGTAGTGTCATATGCTTTTTCTAGGTTGAAAAAGATTGTTATTAGGTGTTCTTTTCTGGCAAAAGCTTCTCTGATGAATGTTTCTAATCTGATTAGGTGGTCGATGGGGCTTCTATTTTTCCTGAAGCCAGATTGATATTCTGTTATCAGGTTTTTGCTTTCAAGATACCATGTTAGTCTTTCATTGACCATCCTTTCGAAGGTCTTCCATGCGCAGCTGGTGAGGGCAATGGGTCGGTAATTTGTTGGATCTGAATGGTCTCTTTTTGGTTTAGGTATTGGAATTACTATGGCTTCTTTCCAGTTTTTGGGGATGTTATTGTTCATCCATATGTCGTATATTTGTAGAAGGTAGTTGAGAGATGGTTTTGGTAGGTTTTTTAGAAATTGATAGTGGATTTTGTCAGGACCTACTGCTGTATCATGAGACTTTTGGATTGCCTCTTAGTTCTGTTCTGTTGAATGGTTGATTGTAATGTTCTTCATTTTTTGATTTGAAGTTAATTCTTTTCTTCATTCTGGTTTAGGGTTTGGAATTTCTTTGATTGGTTTTTTGATGAAGAGTTTATGGAGAATTGTTCAGCTAGTTTGTTTGCAATCTTTTCTTTGTTAGTAATTTTTATGTTATTGCAAGTAAGGTGTTTGATTGGGTCTTTATTGTTTTTCCCAGATATTTTCCTTACCATCTCCCATACTTTTTGATTTTGGTGTTCTCATTTATTTTTGATAAAAAGTTTTTCCAGGTCTTCCTTTTTGCTTCTTTGATGATTTTTCTTGCTTTTGCTCTGCTGTTTTTAAATTGATTTACGTTTTCCTTAGTTGAATTCTTTTTAAATTTTCTTAGTTTGGCACGTCGCATTCTCACTACTTCCTGACATTCTTTGTTATACCATGGTTTGTTGACTTTTGTAGGGGGAGAACTTTTTGGTATGTTTTCTTTTGCAATGGAAAGGAGTGTATTGTTGAAATATATTATGTGATCCTCAGTCTGGGTGTTTGCTTCTGGTATCAGTCTAGATTTGCAGGAGTTTGGGAATTTTTCCCAGTTTGCCTTTTTTAAATTCCAACGTCTGGTTCTGGGTTTTTTTGTCGTCTGGTTCTGGGTTTTTGTTTTCTAGTATAATTGGGTAGTGGTCGCTTCCGCATGTATCATCATGTGTTTTCCAGTTGTAGTCCATAGAGTTGGGTCGCAAATTACTAAATCAATAGCTGAGAGAGTGCCTGTTGCTGGGTATAGATATGTATTTTCTTTGGTGTTGAGTAGGCATAATTGATTTTGGTTAAGTAGCGTTTCGATTATTTTACCACGTTTGTCATTTCTTGTACTATCCCATAGTTCGTTGTGGCCATTTAGGTCCCCCATTAGTATGAATGGTTTTGGTAGTTGTTGGATTAGGGCATTTAGTTCAGTTTCTTTTATTCTTTCACTTGGTGGGATGTATAGTGAACAGAATGTTATTGTTTTATGGAATGTTGCGGTTATTGCATGTTTGTTTTTAGGTTTATTTCACTGTGTGGGATGTTTTTGTTTATAAGTAGTGATGATCCTCCTGTAGCTATGTTTGAATTCTTGTTTATGTAGTTATATGAGCATTAGTGTTTTATATTAATTGTATTATTTTCTTTTAGGTGGGTTTCTTGTAGGGCAATTATAGCAGGGCAGAAAGTTTTTATAAGGAGTAAAAATTTTTCAAAGTTGGGTTTTGTTCCTCTGAAGTATTCTTATGTTCCATTGAATTATTTTATGAGCCATGGTTTGTCTTTTTCTGGTTTTGGACTGTTGGTGTTTATGTCTACATCCATAGTTTTGATGTTTGCTTGGGTGTTTTGGGTTTCAGATCGAGAATGGGGTTGCGGTGGGTGGTGGGGTCCTGATCTAGAGGTTGAGCGGGATCTGTTTATTTTGCTTTTATTGGTAGCAGTCTTGTGGGGTTCTTTTGGGGTCTGTTTATTTTTTATGTCGTAGAGGTTGTTTCTATGGATGCTGTTGTTTGGAGTTTAATAGGTTTTTGTGGTAGAGTTTTAGTTTGGGGACTTTGTTTTATTTCGGTTATATTCTTTAAAAAATCTTTACTTTCTGTGATGGTTTGTTTCATGGTTTTTTTTTTGAAGTCTTCTATTAGTTCTCATTTCGTTGAGTAATTTCATGAATACTTCAATTTGAGTGTTTGAGGGATTTGTTTTTGTTGTATTATTTGGTTCAAGGTTAGGCTGTGTATTTCTTTTTGTTATCTCAGAGTATTTTGTGTTTTCTGATAGTTTATGGGCTTCTTGGAAACTTATGTTTTTGGTGTATTTTATTCTGAGAGTTTCTTCTTCTTTTTTCCATTTTTCGCATTCCTTTGAGTTTGCGCTATGATTTTGATGGCAATTGACGCATTTTGACAATCAGTATGTGTTTCTTTGTCTCCGCATCTCATGCAAGTTGGTGGTCGTGTACATCAATCTTTATGGTGCCCGTATCGTTGACAATTGTGATACCTGAATGGTCTTGGTATATAAATTTCGGTGTTTATTTTTTCATATCCTATTTTTATGTTGTTAGGTATTTGAGGAATATCAAATGTTAATATGTAAGTGTTTGTGTCTATGATTTCGCCGGATCTTGTCTTTGTCTGAATTCTTTTGATATCAATGACGTTTTGATTTTTAAGATTATTTTTTGTTTCTTCTAAGGGGGCACAGGGCTAGTTCAGGGCACCTGATTACACCTTTGCTAGTGTTCAATGTTCTGTAGAGGTAGGTTTTTATTTTTCGATCATCGAAAAGTTTCCATTTGTAAATTCCACTTGCTTGTTTCTGGTTTGTTATTTCGATTAACAGTGTCCCATTTTTTTGTTTTTTTTACAGTTTTTGGTTTGATTCCTTTTGATAGTATCCTTTCTATTTTGAAAGGAGACATTTTTGTTATTTGTTCTCCTTCAATTGTTTCTATTACAAAAAATCTTGGGAAGGTTTGTTTGTTTATTTAAGTTTCTGAGTCTGAGCTAGTCAGATCAGAAACTTCTGAATGACTTCTTTTTTTGAGGCTTATAGTGGGCCATTTTTGTAGTTCGTAATTTTTCTTCTCTCGTGCTCCCCACCCACCCCGGAGCCCTATATGGGAGGTGTTGGAGGGGGGGGACCCATTCGCCCCAATAGCAACACGGATACACGGAAGGTATACTCGTCTCGTTGGTGGACCTAAGTACCTGTAGTTCATTCATTTTTACTAAAAAAAAAATTTTTTTTTTTCAAAAGCCTCTTTTTAGTAAGAATATTTGTTTTTCAGCCGTGATAAGTCCATTTGTCCAGCGAGTTGATTGACCCATGGGCCACCGCTTTCTAAATCTGTTTATTGTAAAAAGGTGGGGAGTGTGAGTGGATTTTCTTGTCATGTTAGTCAGGTTTAGAGCTTGACGTGACCAGCTGATTGATTGGATCAGGCCCGTCGAACCGCCTGTCTAGCCCAGAACGAGGCCAAAGTGGAGTGTTGCAATTGATACCTTTGTTTTCCCTAGGTATCAGTTACTCAGCCACCAGGATCCCTTTCCTAGGCATTACGGGTCGCCACCCACGGCCAACAGGTGGCCCCATTAAGAGGTTTTTACTCTCTGCAGGGGGGCAGTCGGTGTATTCTTATGCCCCACCGACAGGGTTGGGTAGTAGGGAAGGAAAAAGAAAGGAGAGGGGAAGGGGGCTGTTGTTTTTGTTTTTGCAGAACATAAGTTTTACAAAAGAGAATAGAAAACAAAAACAGAAAAATTGATGTAGGTGCATTTCGTCTCAGGAAGCCAATAAATAGATAGCCTAATCTAGTAGCACCAGAAAGGAATAAGGAATATGGAATACAATACTAATAATTGTACGAGCACAAGGGACGGTCCTGAAACACCTGTGAAAAATTGAGATCAAATAGAGGCTTAACACGTGGTACTAATCAAAACAGTTCAAATATTAAAGAAAATCTTAGAATGCAGAAACCAACCAACATAATCATCATTCACAGCAAAGGCAAGTTAAAATAGAAATAAAAAAATATAGAAATAACAGTACTAAAACTGACAGAAATCCAAAAATCTCACTTCACTTAAAAAAAAAAAAAAAAAAAAAAAAAAAAAGGTGGCACTAGCCCAGGTTGGTACCATACAAAATGGTTGTGAATGGTCAAAGAGGATGGAAAGACCAAAGATGATGAACACTAACCAAATCTTCATGAGTAGACTACAGCATTCTGGAATCTTGGGAGACTTAAAATTCCAAAGAAAAACAATTCCTACCAGCATGAAATCAATAGTAAATGATGGTGATAAAGTAATTTGCAACAATTGTTGTTGACAGAGGCAGCAATGCTGGAAATCTGGCAAGGTTTGTTATCACTCAGATTTCAGGGTACACAACTTGTTATTACCAGTGAGCAATCACTTGATTAAGGTGAAGTCTTTTAGCTAGTAAATAGGAACTGCATAAAAAGCTGATCTGAATAAATCACAAAATTGAGCACCTCTTTAAAAATATTTAGTAAAAAAAGTTTAAAAAATTGTAAAGAAATAATTTATTTTTTTGTAAAGAAAATTAAAATTGTTAAAAATAAAAATAAGTAAATTCTGTTAAAATAGTGGCTGAACACCCTCTCCGACATGCCAATGGAAGCATCAATGTGAATTAAAAACATTGTATGGAAAGAGCGGGGGGAGGCATTATTTAGTTAGTTTGTTTCTACTTTGCTGCTCTTTAAAACATAGGCACACCTTAAAATAAGTTAGGATTCTTTTAAATCTCATCTAAAGCTGACAAAACTAACCAATCAATGATCATAAAAAAATATTTTAAAACTTACCAATTAATGATCATAAAAAATACTTTAAAACTAACCAATCAATGATCATAAAAAAATATTTTAAAACTAATCAATCAATGATCATAAAAAAATATTTTAAAACTAACCAATCAATGATCATAAAAAAATATTTTAAAACTAACCAATCAATGATCATAAAAAAAATATTTTAAAACTAACCAATCAATGATCATAAAAAAAATATTTTAAAACTAACCAATCAATGATCATAAAAAAAATATTTTAAAACTAACCAATCAATGATCATAAAAAAATATTTTAAAACTAACCAATTGACCCAGCAGCTTGTTTTAGTAATCAATCGCTCTTCATAAAGAAACCCATGTATGGAGTATTGTTGGCACATTTGAGCCAGTGGACTGACCACTAACATTTTGGACAGCATGAAAAAAAGAAAAAAAAAGTCTCTTCAATAAAGAAGGTCCAGATTTAATCTAATAATTTATTTCCTCAGACTTTGAAATACTGTACTAAAATGCAGAAATTTAAATGTAATGTGTACAAACATCTTGCTGCTCAAATCCGTCCCTCTTAATTCGACTCTTATAACAGGGTTCGTACAGATTTTCAATGCTCCTTTTCAAATTTTTTTCAAGGCCTTCTTCAATGATATAATAAACCAAAAAACTTGATAACAAGAAAAGTCATTTTTATTTCTTTATTTCATGAAGTAGTTATAAAGGTAACAGTTACATGAAGTTCTCTAACACACAACAAAACTGATCAACTATTTACATCACTACACAGTCATTGATTCTTCTTTTTTAGTTTTAAGCCTTTCTTTGAGTTTAGCCAGTTCATTTTTTTTTTTCAAAGGCTGATTTTCTGAAAGCATTTAACTTTGTCAACAGATTAAAATTTCCAGAATTTTCTGCCTTCAGAGCAAGGGCATCTGCTGATGAAGTCAATGACATAACGTCATTTTCTACTCTCACTTTCTTCTTATTTAGTTTTTCTATCCGTTCAAGGTCTACCTTTCTCTGGAGTTTTTGTATATCTTTTTGTTTCTCTTCTTTTTGTTTTTCCAGGTACATGTCATACCTCTGTCTAGCCATGGAGCATGAAACAATCAGAGGATTGGTTATTGAGATTTGACACGTCCCTCCTACTGCATTAATCTGATCACAGATGATTCTCTGTGCCACTAGTCTCATCCTTCATATTCTCAACCTCTATTTCCTTGTTCACAGAGAATCTTCTCAGACATCAGAACAGTCTTCACAATTTGAAACAACTTGCTGTAACAAATATCAGTCATGTAGGTTGCAAACAGTTAGTTTTTAACCCGTCATCTTCACTCCCATGGTTGAGCTCAACAAACTTTTCCGATCCAATGACAGGTAGCTGCTTAAGAAAAGTATCATATTCTTTCAGGACACTATCACACTCCTCTTCCTTTACCTTCCTGTTGTGCATAAGAATGTTTAATGCACTTTTAAATTGCCTTCTACACCATACCTGCTTGGTGGCAATTGGTCTTGAGTTTAGAGCAAACAAATGTCTGACAAGAGAATAGAAGAGTGGGTATGTACTTTTTAACTTCCGGTGTAAGAGTTACGTCCCTTTACTATTAAAACATTTTTTTAAATGTTGAAAATAAAATCCAAAATTGAAATTGTATATTATCGTGAAGAGAGTTGCGTCCCTTTTTTTTCTATATAATAATATAGAAAACAAAGGGACGCAACTCTTCACGATAATATACAATTTCAATTTTGGATTTTATTTTCAACATTTAAAAAATATTTTAATGGTATTTCTTTTAATACAGGGTGACCCCAAAAAAACAGAGGACATTCAAGTGTTTTTCTGAGCATTTTACAGTCAACGGAGGAAAAAAGGCCAAAGACCCTAGCGTTTTGATGTGATGCTTTGAATATAATAAACTAGTTATGACCAAAGTTTCATTTCATTCCGACAAAACACTAAGAAACAGGGCCTAATTAGAGTTGAGCCCCGTTTGTACTTAAAAAATAATTTAATACTATTTCTTTCGATTTTATTTTTAATATTTTGACAAATTTTTAGTGGAGATAAAAATACGCTTTTCAAGGCATTTTCCATATTTTCAAGGACTTTTCAAGGCAATTTAAAAAATATGGCCTTTTCAAGGCAAAACTCAAAATTCTAGGACTTTTCAGGTGTGTGCGAACCCTGTATAAATGAAGTCTATATCACAACTTTTAAATCTTTGTCTTTTTCTGTATCTTCAATAATCATTGGGAAGTTTACCTTTTAAATCCAAAATGACAAACATTCGATGTAAATTTTTTTTTTTTTTAGATACACATCAACTAAAAATGCATCTCTAGATTCTCTTCAATGTGGCTAATGAGAATGCTCAATCAGCAGAAGTTGGAAGTCCTAAACTGCCTCCTCCACATCCTGTTACAATGGCAAACCATTTTTTTCATAATGTCCGTTCTTTGCCAATGC
The DNA here is from genome assembly GCF_053919585.1 of Euprymna scolopes. Classification (NCBI taxonomy): domain Eukaryota; kingdom Metazoa; phylum Mollusca; class Cephalopoda; order Sepiida; family Sepiolidae; genus Euprymna; species Euprymna scolopes. Next base: position 23,330,147 of record NC_136521.1, on the reverse strand, counting down.
CTTAACTTGAAATTTGTCATCAGTCGTGTTGCAGTGATATCTTCGATGGCTCAGACGTGCAGCTCAGAAGGGAGTGAGGACAATCCTCCTTACCTGAGTGGCACAAATGTAAATAAGTATGTTTGGTGAGTTGCATGTTTGCAAAGCATGCAAATAATAACAGGCTGCGAGAGGAAAGAGGCAAGGAAAGAGAAATCATTTTAGACATGGGGAAATATTTCTGATTTTTGGTTTGGTCACTCAGAATTCAATTTGTCCATTTCGAAAAAAAATATTCCTTCAGACATTCCCTGCTGTGATCTTGCCAAAAATAATAACCAGCCAGATATAAAAACAACCTAATGTCTAGGAAGTTGAATAAATCTCATAAATAAGACTAGCCATTATCTCAAGTGGTATTTCAGGGGTATCCTCTGATATAACTATATATTCCAGCAGATTAGTAATTTGATTTTACTTACTTGAACTTTAAGTAAACCTATTAATGTTACTTGTCCACCATTTTCATTAAATGTTACAGTCCACTGAGAGCGCCAGCGCCCATTCCTGTAAAGAAAAAAAAAATACAGGTTGCAGAAAAAAATCTTGTTTGTATAAGAATTCTCTATTTGTGACATACTGTCTAGCAACATGGAAGAGCTGTTATAGTGTAAAAATTGTGATATTTACATTAAAAAATTATAAAAAGCAAAAATTGTCAGAGCCATTTCATCAATTGTTATTATAGACGAGATAATTGTAAAAACAAAACATGGGTTTTACCAACAAATTTTAATTTTTAAAGAAAAAACTGAATTTACTTTAGACATTTTTTTATAAAAAAAAACTAGCGTTGTACCCAACATTGCTCAGTATTAAATATCATGTTAAATTCCTTTAAAAAAAAAAAAAAAAAAAAATGGAAAGAAACTGAGACATGTATGCGAGTATTGTTTTTTCTAAACAGTTCATGCCTTGTAAGTAAAAACAATACTCAAGCTAAGATTGAAAGCAAAACTTAAAGGCAGTGAGTCAAGTACGATAACCATTAGGCCAGCTTGCTATGATCTTTGAAGTGTTTTCAAACCTACTTATTCTTAACATAAGGAAGCGGTTATGTGAACGATTCATGCATGTGAAACAAGCAAATAAAAATCTGATGACGCCTAAGTACCAATTTTTCAATTTTTACCCCTTAGCAGTCCTTATTTCCGGGTGAAAACGGATTAAAGAGTTTTCCACATGTCTGAATACCTATATACCAAATCTCAAGTCTGTAGATAAAAAATTTGTTCAGTACATAGATTGAGAGTTGTCCTCACACACTTTTATAGATATATATCATCTGATAAAGAAATCCATTCTTTATTATTTTTTTCATTTTTAACACACTGTAGAACAAAGCTACACAACTTATTTTCTTAGAAAAATTATAACGTATTGATTATAACACATTTGTTGCAGCATGGATCCTCATCGACAATTCTAGTATGAATTTTAGAAGTCTTAAATCAATTCTAGCTTTAAATATGTAGTATACTTTTTTAACAGCATTCTATCCCATATTATATTAAAAGGCCATTCTTGCTCAACACACATGCTTGAAGAAGGCTGGAGATTGCATCTAAACATTGTGAGAACAGTAGTCCAAATAATTCATCGGAAACAATCAGTACTATTTTTATATTGGAAATATAAGAAAAACAAATTGCAAGAAGGAACTTACCAAAAGTTCTTTGGCTGGAACTGATGGCTTTCGATACAAGCAATAATAGTTATGTTAGAATCGTTACTGGTGCCGTAAACCGAGGTGACACCATGTTTGTAGTGGTTATGTACATAGGGAGTAAAAGCTGCTTCGATCACGGCTCGCCACGGCTCAGCAACGGCATCGATATCAGCTGCTTGCAAGTCGCTGGCTTCTTTACGCAAATGGTCATATCTGAAAGAGAAGCAAAACAATGGATACACATGTTCTTATTCCTAATCTATACAATATTTGGTTATTTGAAAATTGAAAGGTAGATAATTCGTTCAAGAGTTTGATTTCTTCTCGTATCAATATGACACATAAATTCTTTTAAAGCTGAAATTGGGATTTGAATAATAGTTAAGCACATGAATCTTGCTTCACTGAAAATTATTGTAATTTTGAATAGATCTTGGGTAAAATTAAAAACTCACTGATTAAAATGTTTAATTTTTTTTATTTAAATGTTTACTTTGAAGCATTAAAAAACTATACTCTGAACATTAGGAAGTTTCAGTGAATGCCCTGTTGCCTTTTCTTTTTTGCCACTTATTAAAGCTCAGAGGTTCCTTGAGAATAAGGGTAAAAGATATTGCTGGTTGAACGACAATTGCCACCATGAACAAAAATGAAAACAATGGATGGAATAGACAAATGATTAAACGGAACTGATTATCCAAGAGGATGGCTCAACAAATATTTCTTTACATTAGATTTGGAGATGACCATGTTGTAGTCTGTTGGAAAGCAGCTTCATCATATTTTGTTCTACAGATGGTATGTTCTAGGAAAGAAATTTAGTTAATGGAAGTTCTAGGAAAGAAATTTAGTTAATGGAAGTTCCATTGAGTTTTTGATTAAGAGAAAGAAAGGAAAGTTTTTTTGCTCTGGTTGTTGGAAGATAAGTTCTTGCTGTCAAAATTTTAGACGGTACTAGGAATTGGGAGTTCAGTCAAGCACCTACCATAAACATAAGACAGTAGAGAGAGAGAGACTAGCAACAGCTTTTCTGTGTAAAAGAAGTTCTAGAGACGAATAGAGATTATTTCCACTACATTTCAAAGTAGATTTCTATTCTTGTTAATAAAAGAAAGAGTGATCCAAGAGTTCTCCATTTTAGAATGTATTTGGCTCTTATACCAGTAGATGATTGTGTCGAGAGTGAAATGATGGAGCAGAATGATCCAACCATTTTCCAGTAACCGTAGCAACAGAATTAATGCAAGTCTTCCATTTCAGGTGTGTGGTGAAAGTCAGTTCTAGAAATTTATCAAAGAAGGGGATTTCCTTGAAGAGAGAGCCATTGAGTGGGGAGAAGTGAGGATCAAAGTATTAGTGATGAAAAGAGAGAAGCTTGGATTTAGAAGTGTTAAAAGTAACAAGTCACCTTTTCCCTCGTTGCACCACAGGCTCCAAATCAGAAGAGAGAGTCAGAAAGATCTTGATTATTAATATTCTTCAAAGTGCTGCCATAAATAATTGTCTTCTTTGAACAAATGATCTCAGAATATGATTTGGAAAATTAAAGTTTAGGAAGAGGGTTTAAGGTTAAGTATGGATCCTTAATGCATGTCAGCATAGATACCATGTGCTTCAGATATTTACGCATCAACTATTATAAATCTATTGGAGAGAAAAGATTTAATGGCTGAAAGGACATTTTCCAATATTCCATAGCTAACAAGTTTGCTTATCGAAAGTCGTTGATATATCAAGGGCTATCACCCTAAAAAGGAAGCCCTCGTCAATAGATTCACCAATTCTGTGCGATATTATAGTTGGCACATCAGCTGTAGATTTTCCAGAAATATTGCTTATCACTAAGATATGGCAACTTCTGGATTTTCTTACAAATTCAAAAACAGGATGCACACAGACTGATCAGCACAGGACAGACCTCCAGTATTTTTTAAAAATACTATGCAGACCAACTAAATTTTCTGTGATGGAAAGCAACAATTAATTAGCTGTGAAAGGATAAATATTTTGAACTGCAATTTCTTGACTGGAATGTTGTTGAGGCGAGTTGTCAGGTTGAAATTGAGATTCTTGGTAATCTTGGCAATATCCTCCAGTTATTCACATGTCAAGTTTATTTTTTTTTTTTGTTATGGGGGAATTCTGGGGTAGGTAGACATGAGCAAAAAGGATGGAATTTGTTGTGAAAATCTTTGGCTTTATTGAATGTTGAGATCATCACCCTTGGTTCATTAATGATGGTTGGATAGGGATATTAGATCCTTTTAGAACCTTGTTATTTTTCAAAACTCATGAGAGCAAAGTCTATGCTATTGCTAATTTTACGAGCACACACACACAACTTGTGCTGTGTGACTTCATGAAAATAGTGAGCATATTTTCATTTTTTTTCTTTTGCAAAATTATGGACAATTTTGAACCTCCATATTCAAATATATGCCAGAATAATAAATAGGAAATGTCAGATTTTCTCAGGATTAACAGTAGGATAGTAGATAGAAATTCAAAGATTCAGAATTTAATGATGAAATAAAAATGCATAATTGACGATTATTGCTGAAGTTGAAAAGATCAACAATGAACTCCAATAGATGCAATTACAGGTTATAAAATGAAAAATGTATTAAGCTGGTGGTGCATGAAGATGTTCACTATATTTCAAGATGGAGACATGAGAAGAGTGATTCAAGAAAAGTACCGGAAACATACAAAGAAATTAATCAACATTTTGAAACAAGAAAAAATTCTGCCATCAGCAAATGATTAACTGACAAAATAAGTAGAAAGACACACTCAGAGTCAGGCAAACAAAGTTTCCAGCAATAAAACTGTCATGTCATGCCACCCAACTTCTTTCCTGAAGACAAACTTAACATATCCGTGGTGTAAGAAAGTGAAAGTTTTTGTGGCAGAAAGCATAACCAGACCAGCCGAAAGAGAGGCTATGGGATAATTTTGTCGACAACACCACATGTAACATCCCCCTTCACCATTTTTTTGTGAGAGACATGGTGGAGTGAGGCTAACACATTCAGCTACAAATGATGAGACATGGTGGAGTGAGGCTAACACATTCAGCTACAAATGATGAGACATGGTGGAGTGAGGCTAACACATTCAGCTACAAATGATGAGACATGGTGGAGTGAGGCTAACACATTCAGCTACAAATGATGAGACATGGTGGAGTGAGGCTAACACATTCAGCTACAAATGATGAGACATGGTGGAGTGAGGCTAACACATTCAGCTACAAATGATGAGACATGGTGGAGTGAGGCTAACACATTCAGCTACAAATGATGAGACATGGTGGAGTGAGGCTAACACATTCAGCTACAAATGATGAGACATGGTGGAGTGAGGCTAACACATTCAGCTACAAATGATGAGACATGGTGGAGTGAGGCTAACACATTCAGCTACAAATGATGAGACATGGTGGAGTGAGGCTAACACATTCAGCTACAAATGATGAGACATGGTGGAGTGAGGCTAACACATTCAGCTACAAATGATGAGACATGGTGGAGTGAGGCTAACACATTCAGCTACAAATGATGAGACATGGTGGAGTGAGGCTAACACATTCAGCTACAAATGATGAGACATGGTGGAGTGAGGCTAACACATTCAGCTACAAATGATGAGACATGGTGGAGTGAGGCTAACACATTCAGCTACAAATGATGAGACATGGTGGAGTGAGGCTAACACATTCAGCTACAAATGATGAGACATGGTGGAGTGAGGCTAACACATTCAGCTACAAATGATGAGACATGGTGGAGTGAGGCTAACACATTCAGCTACAAATGATGAGACATGGTGGAGTGAGGCTAACACATTCAGCTACAAATGATGAGACATGGTGGAGTGAGGCTAACACATTCAGCTACAAATGATGAGACATGGTGGAGTGAGGCTAACACATTCAGCTACAAATGATGAGACATGGTGGAGTGAGGCTAACACATTCAGCTACAAATGATGAGACATGGTGGAGTGAGGCTAACACATTCAGCTACAAATGATGAGACATGGTGGAGTGAGGCTAACACATTCAGCTACAAATGATGAGACATGGTGGAGTGAGGCTAACACATTCAGCTACAAATGATGAGACATGGTGGAGTGAGGCTAACACATTCAGCTACAAATGATGAGACATGGTGGAGTGAGGCTAACACATTCAGCTACAAATGATGAGACATGGTGGAGTGAGGCTAACACATTCAGCTACAAATGATGAGACATGGTGGAGTGAGGCTAACACATTCAGCTACAAATGATGAGACATGGTGGAGTGAGGCTAACACATTCAGCTACAAATGATGAGACATGGTGGAGTGAGGCTAACACATTCAGCTACAAATGATGAGACATGGTGGAGTGAGGCTAACACATTCAGCTACAAATGATGAGACATGGTGGAGTGAGGCTAACACATTCAGCTACAAATGATGAGACATGGTGGAGTGAGGCTAACACATTCAGCTACAAATGATGAGACATGGTGGAGTGAGGCTAACACATTCAGCTACAAATGATGAGACATGGTGGAGTGAGGCTAACACATTCAGCTACAAATGATGAGACATGGTGGAGTGAGGCTAACACATTCAGCTACAAATGATGAGACATGGTGGAGTGAGGCTAACACATTCAGCTACAAATGATGAGACATGGTGGAGTGAGGCTAACACATTCAGCTACAAATGATGAGACATGGTGGAGTGAGGCTAACACATTCAGCTACAAATGATGAGACATGGTGGAGTGAGGCTAACACATTCAGCTACAAATGATGAGACATGGTGGAGTGAGGCTAACACATTCAGCTACAAATGATGAGACATGGTGGAGTGAGGCTAACACATTCAGCTACAAATGATGAGACATGGTGGAGTGAGGCTAACACATTCAGCTACAAATGATGAGACATGGTGGAGTGAGGCTAACACATTCAGCTACAAATGATGAGACATGGTGGAGTGAGGCTAACACATTCAGCTACAAATGATGAGACATGGTGGAGTGAGGCTAACACATTCAGCTACAAATGATGAGACATGGTGGAGTGAGGCTAACACATTCAGCTACAAATGATGAGACATGGTGGAGTGAGGCTAACACATTCAGCTACAAATGATGAGACATGGTGGAGTGAGGCTAACACATTCAGCTACAAATGATGAGACATGGTGGAGTGAGGCTAACACATTCAGCTACAAATGATGAGACATGGTGGAGTGAGGCTAACACATTCAGCTACAAATGATGAGACATGGTGGAGTGAGGCTAACACATTCAGCTACAAATGATGAGACATGGTGGAGTGAGGCTAACACATTCAGCTACAAATGATGAGACATGGTGGAGTGAGGCTAACACATTCAGCTACAAATGATGAGACATGGTGGAGTGAGGCTAACACATTCAGCTACAAATGATGAGACATGGTGGAGTGAGGCTAACACATTCAGCTACAAATGATGAGACATGGTGGAGTGAGGCTAACACATTCAGCTACAAATGATGAGACATGGTGGAGTGAGGCTAACACATTCAGCTACAAATGATGAGACATGGTGGAGTGAGGCTAACACATTCAGCTACAAATGATGAGACATGGTGGAGTGAGGCTAACACATTCAGCTACAAATGATGAGACATGGTGGAGTGAGGCTAACACATTCAGCTACAAATGATGAGACATGGTGGAGTGAGGCTAACACATTCAGCTACAAATGATGAGACATGGTGGAGTGAGGCTAACACATTCAGCTACAAATGATGAGACATGGTGGAGTGAGGCTAACACATTCAGCTACAAATGATGAGACATGGTGGAGTGAGGCTAACACATTCAGCTACAAATGATGAGACATGGTGGAGTGAGGCTAACACATTCAGCTACAAATGATGAGACATGGTGGAGTGAGGCTAACACATTCAGCTACAAATGATGAGACATGGTGGAGTGAGGCTAACACATTCAGCTACAAATGATGAGACATGGTGGAGTGAGGCTAACACATTCAGCTACAAATGATGAGACATGGTGGAGTGAGGCTAACACATTCAGCTACAAATGATGAGACATGGTGGAGTGAGGCTAACACATTCAGCTACAAATGATGAGACATGGTGGAGTGAGGCTAACACATTCAGCTACAAATGATGAGACATGGTGGAGTGAGGCTAACACATTCAGCTACAAATGATGAGACATGGTGGAGTGAGGCTAACACATTCAGCTACAAATGATGAGACATGGTGGAGTGAGGCTAACACATTCAGCTACAAATGATGAGACATGGTGGAGTGAGGCTAACACATTCAGCTACAAATGATGAGACATGGTGGAGTGAGGCTAACACATTCAGCTACAAATGATGAGACATGGTGGAGTGAGGCTAACACATTCAGCTACAAATGATGAGACATGGTGGAGTGAGGCTAACACATTCAGCTACAAATGATGAGACATGGTGGAGTGAGGCTAACACATTCAGCTACAAATGATGAGACATGGTGGAGTGAGGCTAACACATTCAGCTACAAATGATGAGACATGGTGGAGTGAGGCTAACACATTCAGCTACAAATGATGAGACATGGTGGAGTGAGGCTAACACATTCAGCTACAAATGATGAGACATGGTGGAGTGAGGCTAACACATTCAGCTACAAATGATGAGACATGGTGGAGTGAGGCTAACACATTCAGCTACAAATGATGAGACATGGTGGAGTGAGGCTAACACATTCAGCTACAAATGATGAGACATGGTGGAGTGAGGCTAACACATTCAGCTACAAATGATGAGACATGGTGGAGTGAGGCTAACACATTCAGCTACAAATGATGAGACATGGTGGAGTGAGGCTAACACATTCAGCTACAAATGATGAGACATGGTGGAGTGAGGCTAACACATTCAGCTACAAATGATGAGACATGGTGGAGTGAGGCTAACACATTCAGCTACAAATGATGAGACATGGTGGAGTGAGGCTAACACATTCAGCTACAAATGATGAGACATGGTGGAGTGAGGCTAACACATTCAGCTACAAATGATGAGACATGGTGGAGTGAGGCTAACACATTCAGCTACAAATGATGAGACATGGTGGAGTGAGGCTAACACATTCAGCTACAAATGATGAGACATGGTGGAGTGAGGCTAACACATTCAGCTACAAATGATGAGACATGGTGGAGTGAGGCTAACACATTCAGCTACAAATGATGAGACATGGTGGAGTGAGGCTAACACATTCAGCTACAAATGATGAGACATGGTGGAGTGAGGCTAACACATTCAGCTACAAATGATGAGACATGGTGGAGTGAGGCTAACACATTCAGCTACAAATGATGAGACATGGTGGAGTGAGGCTAACACATTCAGCTACAAATGATGAGACATGGTGGAGTGAGGCTAACACATTCAGCTACAAATGATGAGACATGGTGGAGTGAGGCTAACACATTCAGCTACAAATGATGAGACATGGTGGAGTGAGGCTAACACATTCAGCTACAAATGATGAGACATGGTGGAGTGAGGCTAACACATTCAGCTACAAATGATGAGACATGGTGGAGTGAGGCTAACACATTCAGCTACAAATGATGAGACATGGTGGAGTGAGGCTAACACATTCAGCTACAAATGATGAGACATGGTGGAGTGAGGCTAACACATTCAGCTACAAATGATGAGACATGGTGGAGTGAGGCTAACACATTCAGCTACAAATGATGAGACATGGTGGAGTGAGGCTAACACATTCAGCTACAAATGATGAGACATGGTGGAGTGAGGCTAACACATTCAGCTACAAATGATGAGACATGGTGGAGTGAGGCTAACACATTCAGCTACAACACTAAAGACAAGCTAAAGCCCAAAAGCATCAGAGCCTTTGATGGTTTTTGGGAGATTGTAATGAAGACCTAAGTGATTCCGAAGCCATCTCAAAGCTGTCATCAAAGCTAAAGCATGTTCATAGTGAAATTGACAAAAATCATGAAGACAAACTGATCAAAGTTTGAATAATATACCCACACAACAGGAAGACCCAATGTTGCCCGGGATTTAATAAGGATTAACAATTGTTTCACACTCCAATATTTTTATTGTCAGCGAAATCAACCATTTTTCAATCAAATCGATTGTGTCCTCTAGTTGGTAACCACTGCAGTGCACCTAGAGGAAGCTTCATATGCCTCCCTGTAATGACAGTCCACAAGACATTGTAGTTTACATTGCACTGTAGAGAACCTGTTTATTTTATAAAATTTTTATATATAATGGCTTGAATTAAAGTTTACAATGCAAAAGTCAAGTATCAGTTCAATTGTGCTCTAAACAGAAACATTCATTTCGAATGCGCTCCTGTCATATCAAAGAACCTACTGTTGATTTTATATGCCAGACCTTTCTGCTTGTGCGGTAATAAAACTTCTCAAATGTAATTGTGATGGTAGACTGTATAAAGAGTTAACCTTTAGTAAAAACTGCCTGTTCTTTAATTTCATTTTTTCGACTACTGATACTTATCAAAGACATTCCAATACAAAACCTATCTAAGAACACTACCAAGTACATAAAGTAAATTTGTGTGAAATTAAAAAAAAAAAAAAAAAAAAAAAATCAGCCCAGACATTTAGGAGTCCATAGGAAATAAACTTACAGATAAAGTTCCTTTTATATAATAGATTATATACACACACACAGATGAGAGAGAGTGATGTATGCAAACATCTTTTTTTTTTTCATTAATTAAAATAAGATTCAAATAAATGATAAAATAACCATGAAAAGAATTTAAAGATTCAAATAAAACTCACTTAAAAGTTGTTTTTGTTCGAGGATCAAGAAATCTTCCAGCACCTAAATCTCCATATTCAGTAATCAATACCTGAAAGGAAAAACAATTAAAATTTATTTTGAAGAAATGATTTAGAATAAAGTGGCTGATATACTTAATTTTCATAAACATTTAGCCTAAACAATAAACATACTCACATGTAGTTTTGTTGATAGGTGTTAGTTAAACAATCTCATGAATCTTACTGTGTTTATATAATAGTGCCCATAGATGTATATTTATTTAATAAACAAAATTGGAGCCAATGTAGATCAACTACTCTCAACCATCTATTTTTCACAACTATAGAAAACTTTTTATATGATGTTCATCATGATATACAACTCATCCATGGACCCCCCCCCTTGACTATAGAATCTGGATTGGCTAGCCATACTGTGTGACCTAGCTCAAAATCTGTATTTATTCAAGAGGAAGCTGGCTGAACTTGAGTGATAGCTATTACAAGTATATTTTTTTAATATCAATTTTTATTTGTACAAACATATCTTGCTACACATATAAATACGTTTTGACTAGAACTAAAAATAGTCAAGTTTTAATTTGATGATCTATCACACCTGCTAGTCATGTGATGTCCTCTCTGGGGAGATAAGAAAGAAAAAAAATTGATGAATGGGAAGAAGGTCAAATGAAATTTAGCCAGTTTTTTGCTCTTGAAACACATTTGCAAACTAGCTTCATTATTACTTTGCAATTCAATTCATTTTAACTACTTTAAATCATTGAAACTAATAAGAAAACGACAAGGAAACTACTACCACTGCCACTTAAAACTTAAATTCTCATATAATGAAATAAACATGATCTGGTTAATTACAGGATAAAAAAATTATCAAGCAATTAAATTATAATATAGAGTATTGGTACCCCCCACCCCCCACGTGCCCTGGTCATAATATTTTATTCATGCAGATTTTGTATTTATTAGAATAGAGCCAATACTATATTGATTATTATATTTTACCCAATATATAGTAGCGATTTCAAAAGCTAAAAAAAAAAAAAAGACTGGGTGCCATCAGCTATAATTGAAACCAAAATATTTAGCACTCCAGCCACATTGTTTACATTTGAACTGTAGTCAGATGGATAAGAAATTTAACATTGAACAAACTTTAACATACAAATGTATATTTTATGGTTTTTTTTCAATTTTTACCTCATAGCAGTTATTTTTACTCAAATCAAATTTGTTCCAAATTCCTTATATACTTTCAAGTCTATAGACAAAAAATTGACAGGAGTTTGGTAGAGACCTTTCCACACATAGATAAGATCACACATATATGTGGGTGTGCTAGAGGTTTTCATCCTAAATGCTACACAATTATGCACAATGCAAAAAATATGCATAAATAGAACATAGTTAAATGAAACCAATCATCCAATAAGAAACCATAAATAATGAAAGATAAAGATGGAGAAAACTATTTCAATTCTGTACATGCTTGAGCTTCAGAGTTTCCAATTCTGAAACTTTTTGCCTCAAGGTTTTATGCTTGGCTCCGTAACCTGAGATAGCTTGTCGGCTAGAATTATTGTGCTGAGGAATGAAAAATTCGCCTGGCATAATTTTGCAGTTAGTGATTCATAAATTAGCTCTCAAGCCATCATCTGGGTTGAGACACAGGATTAGCACATTTTATCCTTCAGCATCTTTTGTGGTCATGATGTTATCAAACTCACTATTTGTGCTAATGTGTGTCGAATTCACATGCTACCGCAAGGTCTGTGTGTTGGGGTTTTGGCTATCAGGTCTTCCAGCATGCTTAAGAATTGTGCTTTCTCAGCGATGACAAAGCTGTGGGGCATATAAACTGAAAGATCTAGTTTGTTTTGTTCTTTAACGAGAGAGTTTAATAATTCGGTCGGCATACCTCAAAATGTTTTCTACAAATTCATACGATACCAACTTCATTTACATCTTTCTTGTATCAGACTTTATCACCATCAATAACCATGGCACAGTTTCACTGTATCTTGTTTCTTGTAAAGCAACAAATGTCAATATTGTGATTCCTACACATATAAATAACTCCTGTTGATTTTCCATTTAAGGTTCCTATTTTTATTCTGTCTTGTTGGGTACTAGGGAACTTTGTTTTCATTCACAATTTTGTTAAATGCTTAGTTTTATAAACAGACGTCCTTTCTGACAGTACACTAATTAGCGATGCTCTAATGACAACAGCCTATGTTGCTGCAAAAAAGCAGGCGCAGACAGTACCTCCACTATTGTGTGTGTGTGTAAATCTATAGTATAAATCTCACCTGTTTGTTTAAATGTATGTATGTATGTATGTATGTATGTCTGCCTAAAACTTTCGACAGAGGCGACGGATTTTCACGAGATCGGCATTGCTTTGAAGCTCGACCCTTCAGATGACAAATATCGAAAATTGGTTAAAAACATTAATTCATTCATCCTTAACTGGGCACTTTTCTACAAAGGGTGGTCGCTTTTTTTCAACGATATTTTCGAAAGTCATCCCTTTTTTTTTCGATTGACTAGCCTTAATTTAAACCTTTGCCACTTCCAGTTTTACGATGGAGGCAACGGTAAAGACGTCACGTTTTTTCTTTTCACGTTCATTTCCTTCTTCGCAGTACTACCACTTACTACCACAACACACCTTCAAACTCCCGGGCAACTAGGCTAATATAACTTATATATGCACTTTTAAAACATTTTATTAAATGCAGATGAAGTAAATATAAAATAATGCTGAACAAATGAGAAACGAGGAAATTTATTTTATCAATAGTTTTTTTTTTTTTGTTAAATTCCTAACATTAATTAATGCAAAATCTAAAATAATAAAGCAAAGAGTAGAAATTAAGAGACTTTGTTTCTTTAATCAAACAATTATTTCTACACACAATGGATTGTAAGGAAATAAAGAAATCCATTTACAATATAAGAATGCATGAAAACAATGAAAGGAATATGTTGCGCTATACAAAAATGTTGCTATGACATTTTTACTTAATAAAATGTTGGAACAAAACATTTTATTGCTATATTTATGTATAGAAAAAAAACAAAAGAATGTAATCACATGAGTGATATAGCAAAAAATTATATGGTAAAAGTTACATCACATTCTTCAAAAATATTCTCAAATATTTTTGAAATTCCAAACCATTTGGAAGGATTTGCTTTATTTTAATAAAAATAAAAAAGTGTAATAAAACTAATAAAAGATTAAGAGAAAAATGGGAAAAATTAAGAGTAATTACTTTATACATACAATACAGGGTGTAATTTAATTGTAACTTCCAAATGTAATGATAGCATTTTTAACTATATTTTTTTTATTAAATATTTCTACTTAAAGGTTAGTAAAGATAATTAAAAAGAGATGTTCAAAGGGATATAACTACACTAACCTTACTGATGTCATAATGTTAGTCAAAACGGATTGCTATACTACACATACACAATATATTATATATATATATATATATATATATATATATATATATACACACACACACACACACTACCTACTAAATGCCTTTATATTGGCACAATATTTAATAGTTTCAATAGTGTAAAAATTAGAGCTTAAAATATAATAGAATTTATTAAAAATAAACATCTTTATTCATAAAATTGTTTCTGCTCATTTCAAAACAATTTATCTTTTGAAAAATTTGAGATGTTTTCAAAAAACCTCTTGAATTAATTTTTATCTCATCAAATTATGCCAAAAACAAAACTGTTAACATAAAAATTGTTCTCTTCATTTCATCAAGTATTTTAAGGCTGTTTGCAATGGGATTGAGGTCAAAGCGATGAACAAGAAAACAAAAATAAGTTGAAAAAAAAAACAAACAAAAAAAACAATAAAAATATTTTTCCGCAATAAAAATTATTAAAAATTTTTTATATACACACCTCTAATTACTGATGTATAAATTAAAGATAGAAAAATTATTGTTTAGATTTGAAGGAATAAAAATAAAATTGTGCTGTTAATCTTGTATAAATATAAGAGTTTGAAAATAAATTTCTCAACACAATTTTCCATTCACAAGTGCGCATTAATAAATAAAAATCACAAAACAAAATGATGGGGAAGCAATTCCAAACCTGTCATCTAACTGAACATGTGTCTCGCTGGTTTCCATAGTCACATATGCAAATTTACTTTCATGATAAAAGCAAGCAAGGTTTAATATTAAACTTAAATAATTTACCAACTAATAACCTAATATTAATGTGGTTTTAAAATATTGTTCAAAAATCATATCTAAAAATTATTTTTTTTTTTTTACTAAAATGCATTTTATAAGGAGATATTAATTCTAGTGATTTGAAGAATTCGCAATCATCTTTACAGTAAGAGAGTGAATATTTTTGCTTAAAAAGGAAGTAAATTGCTACAATTTAAAAGACATTCATTTATTTAAATATTTAGCTGACAATGCTGAAGGGTTTTTTATTTTTTTAAATAGTAATTATCCTGACAGACATTTGAAAATGAATATTATTAACTTACAGTAAGAAACTTCACTGTATTTTCTCCATCAAATCAGTATAATTTACAATTATAATGATTTGATGTAGAAAATACAGTGAAGTTTCCACTGGGTCATGCTATTGAATTAAATAATATGGTAAGCATTTTAATATTTTGGTTTTTCTTCTCATGGAAAGTTGAAGTGGACTTTTGCTTAAAATGATGGATGACCAAAGGAAAAAAAAAACTCAACTTAAAATTTAAAAAATAAAAAAATAAATAAACAATAAACAAAATAAGCAAAGAAAAAAAGACATTTGTAAGAACGCACTTGGGGTGTGTTTTCCATAACATACACATAACGTATTGTGTCCAATAATGTTACTCCATGCAACTCCAGCCAAAGCAGCAGTGAATCAAGATGTTTTTCACAATCAACATTTTCGTTGGTGTTTTTTGTTTTGTCCTTTTCAGAAAATACAAACTATTTTTATTTCGATAAACATTAGTCCAAACCAAAACAAACTCAGTTGTTGAAGCAGCAGTAAAAATGCTGTTGTGTCAAATGGAGGCAGCAAGGAGTGAAACTGAATGATGTAATCCATTCAGGTTTATGTCACCTGACTGCACTGAGGATGTGCATGACAATAGACACAACCATTCGAGGTATTTGAGAGAAGTAGCTTCACACACAAACATTAAAGTTGATCTACATTTTGTTTTTATATAAATATCTAGTTTACATCTGTATTATTTGGATTACTGTTCTCATCTTGGCATTATTTTCATGTTTAGATTGATGTATCCTCACACCTTGTTTGAGAGCCAGGATGTAGTGAATCAAGTACTTGGTAAAATTAAGTTATACTCTTTTGGAGGTTGAAGATTCAATCCTCAGTGTGGACGACACTCAAAATACAATTACAAATTATTTAGGACTTCTAACCAGTCATAGTCAATAGAATGAGAATATGCTAGTCCTATGGATTATATAAAAGATTTCATTTGAAATTGTGTGCAGATTCCAGAGTTCCACAAGGTATATCTGAAGAAGGTCGGAAGTTATATCGACCGAAACATGAAAATAATACTCCGGATGATTAATAACAAATTATCAATCCTCATCTGAAAAAACAAAAAAAAAAAAAAATTTAGCAATTACATAGAATTTTTGTAAACCTGCACCATGCTTTTAATGATAAATCATATTTTTAAAACAATAGTCATCTTTGAATTTTGCAGTAGATGTAATTTTGATTTTAATTAAAAAAAAAAAATAAATAAAAAAAAAAAAAGTTTGATTATCAAAAGTGATGAAAATTTTTTTCTCTAAATATTTACAATTTTATGCTAACTTTCCATGTTTAAAAGAATTGTCTGACTTATTTTAAAAAATAAATCTTGAAATGAGGTCCCTGTTCCTTATACGATGATCCTTAATTCTTCAGGTCACAGATCTATACAATCAATTTTAATGGAAGATGTCATCCTTTAAACTGCCATAAAGGATCTTCCCGCTATCTTCAACCAAGGTATATCCCTCATCTATTGTTTGGAACAGGAGCATATAAGATTAAAACCAGACAACATGTATGTTTGACCCATTTTATCACCAAATTGAGTTTGGCAGCGTTTACACGTTAGAAATAGGTTTCCATGCAGGAGCTGATGAAAAAAAAAAAAAATGTTTAATCGATAAAGTGACATAAGTCATGAGTTTCAATATAAGGGCTCTTTAGCCTAGAGACAATGTCTTCATAATAATACTGGTCCCTATCATCCCACTAGGTGGGCAGCAGGAAGGGCATATGGCTATAAAAATCTTGCCTCAAAGAAATTTATCCAAAGAAACATGTCCAGAGTGGAAGTCAATTTCTAAAAGCCATCCAATAGCATGTAAAACGGACGTAAAACCAATTGTTTTCCAGCTTATCAATCATCTATGGATTATTTTTTTTTTTTTTGTGTTTAATGGCAAGTCCACCCTTGTTGGGTTATTTTATGCCGAATCGCGGTTTAATGTTTTTTTTTCTTTTTTTTAAACAAAATTATTTGAATAAATATATTTATGGCTGAAGTATAGTTTGCACCAAAATTTGATTAAATTTGTAAACATTTTAACAAAAAATAAAATAAAAATAAATAAATGCATAAAATGTATTAAAATGCAAGTAAATTTGCAAGTAAATAGGTAAGAATATTCAACATGAATTTGCGTTATGTGTGTGTAAATTTGTAATGATAAATATTTACTACTTAAGTGTAGTTGTGTTTGTGTAAATTTGTATAAAAGCGTTATATTTGCGTAAAAATATTTAAAATAAATTTGCATTACGGGTGTTAAATTTGTATTAGTAAATATTTACTACTAAGGTGTAGTTACGTTTGTGTTAATTTGTATAAGTAAAATTTTATTTAATTATACTTATGTATATTAAATGTGCAAAGGATTAGTTTACAAATACTAATCCGTATGGATTTGTATTAAATTGTCTTGCTTATTCACATGTATATGAATAGCAATACACATGAAAAAATTGAAATAGCTTAAAATATTTCAATATTGGTATCTATAGAAAGAGCTTGATGAGCTTAGAAAGAATTTTTTTTATTTTTTAAATTCAATTAAAATTAAGGAAGTTATGACTATTTTTGTGCCTCACACGTTTGGATATTTTCCCCTCTTTAAGACTATATGCCTTTTGTCACATTTTTTACACTACTTTTTCAGTAAAAATGCTATATCTTTGTTAAAACAGAAGATTAAGCAATGAAATTTGCCATATAAGTGTATTTTTGTGCTAGGAATTAGAATATGCTACTGAAAATCTCCAGAAATGAATGGTTTCCAAATAAGCTGCAGTAAGTGCACATAATATGCTGCAATTCCTTAAAAATACCATGTATTCATTAAAAGAAAAGTTAAACAACTCAAAGCTGAATTGTAATGCATTATATGTACAAATAACTGAAATCGAAATCTAGGACTGTTTTAAAATGAATATATTGCAATATTTCTTTGGTATTATTGTAGATTAATACCTCCGTTAACCCACTCCCACCCTACTGACCACCTCTCCAAAATATGTGATTTTACCTTTGTAGACAATTACGTGTGAATACCTTAAAAAATTTTAATGAAAGATAAACAAGTATTATTTTAGAATTTAATGTAAAACGATTCCTTATTTTGAGCCATTCTAGCATTTTAGGGCAGTTAACAATTTTTCTATCGGAGATAAATCCTGTGCACCTTTTTATTCTAAAGACGATTATGTGTGGTTTTAAGAGGGTCTTTTTGAAATTATGAGAGGGGGGGGGTCCACTCTGACTTTGGGTTAATGATAAAGCTAAGGAAAATTATGTGTGAACATCCTGAAGACTTGATAGAAACAAAACAAAAAAATTTTTAGAATTTAGAGTGGGGGTTAGTTTCACATAAATTTAATGTAAAATAATTCACCATTTCGAGACCATTGTAACGTTTTAGGACAGTTGACTAATTTATTTTTATGGGTGATAAATGGTACACTTTTCTTTAAGAAAGGATTTTTTTTTTAGACACATATGTAGCTTACAAAGGAACTTTGGTGAGGAGCTTGCCACTTAGACTTAGTTTAGCTGTAGGGCTAAAGAAGGTTTTAAGAGGAGAAGGCTTGCCACTCATACCTAGGGTTAGAAGTAGGATTAAGGGTTTTTTTGTTTTTTGTTTTTTTAAGGCGTTTAACCCCCATATTTACGGTTAGTGGGCCATGATTATTGGCCTTTTGAAAATTTTATGCCTTAGATTTTGGACATCAAATTACTTTTAAATATGAAATTTATTTTTGTTTGTCGGAATACTTAAGAGGTGTGAAACTTAAGAATTACGACAAATAGACAAAAGTAAATTTAATTACAAACAAGTGACGTCACTAACAGAAAACGTGACGTTTGGAAAACTTAAGTATTTTTGCCCACTTATTTAAATATCAAAAAACATTTTTCGCTAAAGTTAACAAATCATTCACAAATTTTAGAGAAATTTACTTTTTTTTTTTCAATTACATTTCTTGTCCAAGTGACACATTATTTTGTTCAACTTTCCAGCTTAAGTTGTTTTTTTTATTTCTTATTTCTCTACCTGGAATTCGGGCCAAGATCAATGTAGTATTCTGATGCTACACTTCGCCTTTTCTGTCCTTTGTCAGTGAAGGAGAAATCCTTCATGATGGAGACAATTTTCATGTTTTTCTCTCCAGGTTGACCCTTTTTGGGAAGCTGGATTTTCCTCACATTAAAAACTGACCTTGTGTCGAACTGTCCTTGTGGGAAGGCAAGTAAATAGGAACTTAACTAGAAACTGAGCACCTCCTACAAATATTTAAATACTGATTTTGTATTTTATATATATATATATATATATATATATATATATATAGAATTGGGTAGATTAGTGTCCATTCCATTATAATCCACTGACAACGTTACAAAATCTTACCGAAAACGCTGTTTTATGATGTTAACATTTTTATCAGTTTATTTGCTTAAAACTCTTAAAATATATAATGTACATTATTTATTAATTTATTTGAAAGTCTATTCATTTTCAAACAAAACGGCCATATTTTGATGACTTAAGGTGCTTTGGTTTTTAGAATATGATGATTTTAGCAGAACCCCCTTGAAATCCGTGATTATCCAAAGCATCTGTGTGTATTGCTAATATGAAAATCTATATTTTTGTATATATACCAATTTCTTTAAGGTAATCGATTATGTTTTCAACTTTCATGTTTTCGAAAAGTTCTTTTATATTGCTGTCTTTGTAATATTTTCATTTATAGGCAGAAAATCAATGCAAGAAAATGTTTTGTTGTCAGCGGAACCTGACATGCAATACACATTGGCTGGTCTTCTTTTGGTAAATATGATTGGGTAAGGTATGTGTGACCTATACGCAATCTCGTCAATACAACCTCTTTTCTATTTTTTCTGGAACTTTATTCCCAATTACCAATTGTTGGTTTAATGGCATATAATTTATTGCTAGTGTAGCCATTCCAATAAATTTGCCATCGTTTTTTAATGTATTCATTGATATTTTTTTAAATCTGTATATGGAACTTTAAAGCTTTCATCTAGGTTATCATTCAGAGAAGCCTTTGCTGCTGTATCTACCAATTCATTTTCTCTGATACCAATGTGGCTAGGTATCCAGCAGAGCACGATTTCTTCTATTTTTAAAAATTCATTTAGTCTGTAATTTTACTAAAAACGGGTTGTTACATTTTTGTGTTTTTATTGCTGTTATAGCAAGTCGGAGAAAATTACACATTTTGTATTGTTATCTCTGGAGATGAAATCAAGTGCTAAATCTATTGCACAAACCTCTGCATTAAAGATTGAGGTTTCTTTCAAGAGATGCTTCTTTTTAATCTTTTTATTATATACAGCTGCACTGCCTGTTGTATCTGTTTTGAGCCATCCGTAAAGATGTATGAATGTTTAGGATTATTTTATTTGATTTGTTCATGTTCTTCTTGATAAAGAGGGTGAGCTTTTCCCTTGCAGTGTTTGCTAAGACTTAAGTCAACTTTTGATACAATAATGTTCTAAGGAGGTATTTTTGGAGTAAATGTTTTATGAATTTTTGTTATCGGGATCTCTGCTTCTTCAATAATGGGTTCCATTCATAGGCCAAATGTTTTAATGGCCTTTTCTTTT
This sequence comes from Euprymna scolopes, assembly GCF_053919585.1. Taxonomy (NCBI): domain Eukaryota; kingdom Metazoa; phylum Mollusca; class Cephalopoda; order Sepiida; family Sepiolidae; genus Euprymna; species Euprymna scolopes. The sequence goes on along the minus strand of NC_136521.1, from coordinate 23,309,357 downwards.
TGTTATTTGTACTTGGGATAAAACGTGCAGTCGTGTGCAGGATTGTCGGGATCTGCCTTCAATTTTGTATAATATAGCAGTGCTAACTTGTATTAGGTGGAGGCTCATTTGCTTCGGCATACAAACTTTCTACTGGGGATATTCTGAAAGCTCTTAATGCAAGTCTCAGTCCTGTATGGTAAATGGGATTTAAAATTTTAACATAGGATTTTCTTGCTGCTTGGTATATACAGCTGCTGTAGTCAAATTTTGATCGAATTAGGGATCTGTACAGGTTTAACAAGGTCTGCCTGTCAGTTCCCCAGTTTGTTTGGGCCACAACACGCAGAAGTTGCAATACTTTATTACATTTTTTTTAAACATAGTTTATGTGGGGAATAAAATTTAGTTTTTTATCAAAAAGCATTCCTAAAAACTTGTATTCATCAACAAAGGGGATATCTTCTCCATCGAGTTGTAATTTGGGATCATTGTGTAATTTGTGTCGATTACAAAAATGAATGCATTTGGTTTTATTTTTTGAAAATTTAAAACCATTTATTTCCCCCCATTTATTCATTTTGTTTATGCTGTGTTGCAATTTTCTTTCAATAGTATGGATGTGCTTGGAACGATAGCTTATGGAACAATCATCCACGTACAATGTTCTATTCATGTCAGGAGTAAGTTCCTTTACTATGTTATTGATTTTAATATTAAATAGGGTTGTTGATAATATACTACCCTGTGGCACACCTTCTTCCTATTTATTTATATCGATTAGAGTAGACCCTATGCGTACCTTGAAGGTTTTGTTCATTAAAAAATTTTGAATAAATTCGGGAAGTCTACCTTTAAGTCCAAAGTCGAATAGATCTTTCATAATTCCGAATTTCCAGGTAGTATCGTAAGCTTTTTCTAGATCGAAAAAGACAGTTGTGGCGTGTTCCCTCTTATGAAGCCTTCTCTGACATAGCATTCTAAGTTGAGCAAATGGTCAAGACATCCACGATTTTTACGATAACCACATTGTGCACTGGTTATTACTATACTCGTTTCTAAATACCATATTAGGCGATATACCATTCGCTCTAGTGTTTTGCACATGCAACATGTTAGTGAAATTGGTTGATAATTTCCAGGATCTGAAGAATCTTTTCCTGGTTTTGGTATAGGAATAATCGTATGTTTCCAAGATTCTGGGAACTTCTTTTTTATCCAGATGTCATTGTAGATTTTTAGTAAAAGTTCCAATTAAATTTTTGGAAGTATTTTCAAAAACTATAGTGGACCTCATTTGGTTCTATGACTGTGTTGTGCGATTTGTTTATGGAATTTTCCAATTCTCTTATTGAAAAAGGTTTATTATATTCTTCAAAGTTTTTGGAATTGAAGTTTAGCTTGTACTTTTCAATATTTTCCTTGATGGTTTGGAATTCTTTGTTATAGTTTTTTGAAGAAGAGTTCTCTGAAAATGTTTTGGCTAATTTGTTCGCTATAGCCTTCGTTTCTGTTATTTTGGTATTTTCAGTAAAAAGATGTTTAATTGGTATCGGGTTATGTTTTCCAGAAATTTTTTTAACCATTTCCCAAACTGTCTTTGGTATAGTGGAAACATTGATCTTGCTGACATATTCTTGCCAGCATTCTTTTTTGGCTTTATTATTCTGCGAGATTTTGCTTTTCGTTTTTTTTTTATTACATTTTCACTCCAAACAAGGCACACTGCCACTTTGGTGTAGGGGGCTACTATCAGGGGCAGCAACTACTGGGGCACTATGTTGGGATTTGGGCAGCAAGATGTCGGTTCACGTTGCACTTGAACTTCTGCATGTCAGTACAGTTAGGGAAGTAGGAACCTGGAATGGAATTCCGGAGTCTAGCGGTTCTGGGGAAGAAACTACTGGAGTAGAAAAATCTTTTACATCTAGGGATCTCTATTGTGTGGGGGTGGGATTTAGCTGCCTGTCTGGTTTGTCAAGGGTGTCTACGTCGTGGGGGCACAAGTGTCTGCAGTTCGTCAGAGCATTCACCATTAAAATACTTATAGAACAGGCAGAGGGATGCAACATTTCGTCAATGGGACAGAGGCTGAAGCTTAGATGCCAGTTCAGGGCCTATTAGATTGGCGACTCTTTTTTGAACCTTGTCTAGAAGAGAGAGACTAGTAGCAGATGCACCAGCCCAAATGTGACAACAATACTCCATACATGAGCGAATGGTGGCCTTATAGAGGTACACTATACTTGTCAGTAGTTTTCTAGCACGGTAGAGAGAGCCTACCTTTTTTGCAGCGACCCTGGCATTGTTTGTTTTCAATATAATTGTTCCAACTCCTGTTTCCTGTGAACGTTAAGCCAAGCAGTTTGAAAGATGTACTCTCAGACAGGGAGTCACTGGCCATTGCTATTGGTGGCAGAGAAGGTTTCTTGTAATTATTGAAGGAAACCAGTTTAGTCTTGGCAGCATTGAATGTGACCATCCATTTATGTCCCCATTGCACTACAGATTGGAGGTCATCCTCTAGTGTTTCTGCCATTTCTTTAGATATGTGTTCATTTGTTTTCCTGTCATGCCTGTTATAGAGTGTAGTGTCATCAGCATATATACCCATCTCAGAGGCAGTTGTGTCGGGGAGGTCATTAATAAATATCAGGAACAATAGAGGTCCAAGAATAGACCCCTAAGGCACTCCCGCATTTATATCACACTGTTTAGATGTTCGACCGTCGAGGACAACCTGGATTTTTCTCTTATCTAAGAAGGATTTAATTATGTTAAGTATTCTACCAGTGATACCGTATGATTTAATTTCTCTGAGGAGACCCTTGTGCCATACCCTGTCAAAAGCCTTAGATATATCTAGAGCTACTGCTCTACCCTCCCCCGCTTTGTCCAGTGAATGGTATATACGTTCAGAGATTACAGTGAGGATGTCAGCTGTGGAACGGGCTTGTCTAAATCCATATTGTTTGTCAGTCAGAAGTTTAGCATCTGTAAGGTGATGGACTAGAGCATGGTTAATTAAGGTCTCAAATATTTTGGCAAAAAGTGGGAGGAGGCTAATGGG
>NC_136521.1:23132620-23302620 GCF_053919585.1 Euprymna scolopes | reverse complement strand
AAAAAAAAAACATATCCTAGGATTCTACTGTATATATTTTTATATGTGTGAGTATATGTATCTATGTTTTTTGAATATTTACAAAAAACAAAACAAACATAAAAAATTTTTTTTTATTTAATATATATATATAGTTCTTTTAAATACTTTTTTGAATATATTTTTATAATGTAGATTTTTTTTTTTTTTTAAATAGTAATCTTCGTTTTTCTAAAATAATTAAATAATTTTATATTAATACTTTAATTCCAATACTCTAATTACAATCAATCCCAATTAATATATCCATTTTTCATGATTTAGGTCATCTGGACATTTTAGTTCTTAACACTGATTTTATTTAGTAAAAAAAGAAAAAAAAAAAAAAATAGATTCGGTATTTAAGTTTCAATTTGAAACCTTCCATTTATTTTTATTCTGGGCTTAGAAAGCATACTGTCTCTCAGTCTGAAGTTTGGCCATGTTTGACTGGAAAACAGTTTTTAACTTACCATATGGAAAACCTTATTACAACTTGGATTTTTTTTTCACTCACCTGGATTTTACCCACATGGATTTACCACTTGAAGTTTTTGCACGGATTCTTATTTACCTCATTTTCTGGATTTATCTGGACTCCATCTAAATATCCTTCCATCTATGTATTTCTACATTTTCATGAACCTTTTCATTAATATTATTCAAATATAGTTTGCCTCATTTTGTAGTTTCATTTTATGCACTAAACAGTAAAATCATACTTTAACTATAAATGATATTTTATTAACATGTTTCCTCTTAAGAGAAGGCATTGTTTGAAACTGTAGAATAAAGAATTTCTAAAATGTTCACCGTGTCAAAAAATAAATTATTTATAAATCCTAATTCAGAGTTTAAATTTTATACTCTTATAATAAGTTCTATATTCCCTAATTGGTTTATTGAGCTTTTTCATCTGGACTGGAGTATCCTATAAATATTAGTATTGATATTTGATTGAAGCTAACAGAATTACTCAATTAGTAAACTTATTACCTCTTTTGAATCTAATATATATATTTGTTCAGTAACAAAAAACAAACGACACTAATAAAACATTAATATATAGATTTAGGAGCTTCGCCTGCATTATAGAATTATCTGCAAGTGCTTTTCTTTTCTTAAATTTTAATTCTTTATCCAATAAATCAATAGAGATTTCAGAAACAGGATTATATGTTCTAATTTACTGATTCAAATAGCTTGTAATTTTACATTACAAAATAAGAAACCAGTTGTTTGTTGCTGCAATTGTGGTAGCATTTCTGAAAAGAGGATCAAAGGAAATACATAAAGCTGTACTGAGAATAAAGTTGATTCTAGGACTGCCAGCAATCACTGTAAAAGAGTAATAAAGAATGTGAGCGAGTTGTATGCTCAGTCTGTTAAGTCCAAAGTAGCTAAGCAGCGGCTTCATTAACACCATTTTTGGCAAATAGCAAACAGGATCCTGAACAGAACAATGTGCTCTATCCCAACCATCATCAATGGACCTGAGGTAATCTCGTCAGCATCAGACAAAGCCAAACTCTTAGCCAAGAACTTTGCAATTAATTATACCCTATGCGACTAAAGCTGTCAACCCCTAGTATTTCCTCTTTTATCAGAAAACACACTATGCAACATACAAACATTTGTGCGTGATGTTGCCAAGCTAATCAAAAACCTTAATTCCAATAAAGCAACTGACCCTGATGGCATTTCAGTTATAGTGCTGAAAAGGCTTCAACCAGAACTAATTCCCATATTTACAAAACTGCTTAAGCGTTGTCTTAAAGAGAGTTACTTCCCAACACTCTGGAAAACCTCACCAGTATGCCCTGTATTTATAAATTCAGGTGACCGGTCATCTTCCTCTTAGTACAGACCAATAAATCTCCTGTGTGTCAAAAGTAAGTTGCTGGAATCCATGTTAAATGGAGAAGTAGTTAACCATCTCAGCAAAAATAACCTTCTTAGTGACATGCAATATGGTTTCCGTTCTGCTAGATATACAGCAGATATGGTAATGGTTATATTTTATAGGATTAGCGAATCTCAATGGAGGCTTCCTTTCTAGGGCAATTGCTCTTGACATATCCAAGACCTTTGATAGGGTATGGCATAAAGGCCTACTTCACAAGATCTCCAGCTACGGTATAGCTGGAAATGTCTTCTCAATTATTAAATCATTTCTCTCGAATAGGTTCAAAAGAGTAGTGGTTGATGGGCAGAAATCAGAAGCTCACAGTATTAATGCCAGAGTCCCTCAGGGGCCCATCTTTGGCCCAACTCTTTTACTGATCTACATCAATGATCTTCTAAATCACATCCTAAGATCATTCGAAGACATTTATGCTGATGACATTACCATCTATGTCAACACAGCAAAAGCCATAATGACCAAGTTCTGTGATTCTCTCCTCTCTGATCTGGAGCATGTGGTGCAATGGGGGAAAGTGGCTGGTTAATTTTAATGCATCTAAAACCAAGCTATCTTTATATCATCAACGCTCTGATATCCTATCTGGCATCAATTGAAATGAATGTCTCTCGTCTTGGGGAGGCTCAATGTTTTGACAAGCTTCTGGGATGGAAAAATGGTGGGATCCTTCTAGCGCTCCAGTAGATATTTCACTGCTGACGCAATTCTCTACATAAGTAGGAGTCAGGTACATCCACAGATGGAGTACTGTTGCTACATCTGGGCAGGAGCTGCTGGAAAACTCTTATCATGCTTCGACAAAGTTCAAAATAGACTTTGTAATCTGATGTAATCTTTTCTCTTTCCCACAGAAGAGACGTTATGAGCTGGTCTTTACTCTATCACTATTTTCATGGCAGGTGCCTGTCCGAGCTCCAATCTATGGTCCCTCCTCGCCAAACTTTCATGAAAAACACTTGTCTAGTTGAAACCAATTGATTTATACCCGTTATTTTTTGGGGTGGGGGAGATAAGATTGTAATTCGGGATTGATCCCGGACTAATCCAATTGCCAAATTCCATTTGATTCAGTAACTGGATAACTTTCAGATTACAATCCGATTGTTATCCAATGTAATCCACAGTGATCCCATTCAAAGACAGAACTTTCATTGATCTTGTGTGACATCACAACCAAAACGAAAACAGTTGTCCAGACAGAATTTTCAGATATCCGACAGACTAAAATATCTTGATAAAGTGGAAGCATTACAGTACAAAATATATCTCCAAAAATAAAAGCAAAACCATACAAAAATAGCTAAATTATGCAAACCACTGCTTAGGAAGCAATTAAGTTATTGCTTATTCACCAAACCTGTTTTCCTGCTCTTATTTACTTATACTGCTTTCCTCTTTTTGGAAATCATAATTTATCATTTTATGACTAAGTGAAATGTTTAAATATAAGGCCTATATTGGCCACATGTATAATGTTACTGATGGTATAGCTTCCGTACATTTATATCTGATCTACCTCTGCATTCCATGTTTAAAAAGGATGTGTCCTCTATAGTATTAGACCTGACGGAATGGTTAATTGTAGGTATTGACCGTTTTATACCCTCGAAAAAGTTTCAGCAAAAACCTAACAGCCAGCCATGGTTCTCTCCAGAATGTGCTGCTGCCATTGCGCACAGAAATCACTTTTTCCACCGTTTCCAACGTAATAGATGTATGAAAACTAAAGCCGCTTTCAGGACTGCCAGCAACCATTGTAAGAAAGTAATAAAGAATGCAAGAGAGTTGTATGCTCTATCTGTTAAGTCCAAAGTAGCTGAGCAGCGGCTTGGTTCCCACCAGTTTTGGAAAATAGCAAACAGAATCCTGAACAGAAGCGTGTGCTCCATCCCAACTATTATCAATGGACCTGAGGTAATCTCGTCAGCATCAGACAAAGCCAAACTCTTTGTCAAGAACTTCGCAGCTAATTCTACCCTTTGCGATCAAGGCTGCCAACCCCCAATATTTCCTCCTGTATCAGAAAACATGCTATGTGATATATGTATATCTGTACGTGATGTTGCCAAGCTAATCAAAAACCTTGATTCCAGTAAAGCAACTGGCCCTGACGGTATTCCAATTATAGTACTCAAAAAACTTCAACCTGAACTAGCGCCCATACTTACAAAACTGTTTAAACGTTGTCTTAAGGAGAATAGTTTCCCATCTCCCTGGAAAATTTCATCAGTATGCCCTGTATTTAAGAATTCAGGTGATCGCTCATCCCCCTCTCAGTACAGGCCAATAAGTCTCCTGTGCGTCATGAGTAAGTTGCTGGAATCTGTATTAAATACAGAAGTAATCAACCATCTCAACAAAAATAACCTTCTTAGTGACACTCAATATGGTTTCCGTTCTGCTAGATCTACAGCAGATGTGCTTACAGTTATATCTCATAGGATTAGCAAATCTCTCGACGGAGGCAACCTTTCTAGGGCAATTCCTCTTGACATATCTAAGGCCTTTGATAGGGTATGGCATAAAGGTTTACTTCATAAGATCTCTAGCTATGGTATTGCTGGAAATGTCTTCTCAATTATTAAATCATTTCTTTCTGATAGGTTCATAAGAGTAGTAGTTGAGGGGCAAAAATCAGAAGCTCACAGTATTAATGCCGGTGTCCCTCAGGGGTCCATCCTGGGCCCAACTCTTTTCCTGATCTACATTAATGATCTTCCAAATCACATCCTTACATCATTTGTAGACATCTATGCTGACGACACTACCATTTATGGTAGCACATCTAAGACAGTAAACGACCAAGTTCTCTCCAATTCTCTCTCCTCTGATCTTGAGCACGTAGTACAATGGGGTAAAGAATGGCTGGTTACTTTTAATGCATCTAAAACCAAGCTTCTCTCTTTACATCATCAACATTCTGATCCACATCTGACATCAATTGAAATGAATGGCTCTCGTCTTCAGGAGGCCTCAAGTTTTGACAAACTTCTTGGCTTGACCATTACTCCTGATCTTAAATGGAACACGTACATCAAATCTGTTGCCAAGGCCGCTGGAAAAATGGTGGGATCTTTCTATCGATCCGGTAGATATCTCACTGCTGATGCTATTCTCTATCTATATAAGAGCCAGGTACGTCCAAGGATGGAATACTGTTGCCACATCTGGGCAGGAGCTGCTAGAAAGGACTTGGCCTGCCTTGATAGAGTTCAAAATAGACTTCATAGCCTCGTAGGAGATGTCCTTTTCTCTTCCTTACAACCTTTATCTCACAGAAGAGATGTTGCGAGTTTGTCTCTGATGTATCGTTATTTTCATGGAAAGTGTTTGACTGAGCTTCAATCTATGGTCCCCCCTCGCCAAACTTTCACAAGAAACACTCGTCTAGCTGTAAACACTATCAATAATTCCCCCCACTCTTTATCTGTGCCTAAACCTAAACGTAGATTCCATGAACAAGGTTTTTTCTTAGAACTGCACGCCTGTGGAATTGTCTTCCGTTTTCCTGCTTTCCGGCTGACTACAATATGGTTGTGTTCAAGTCTAAAGTAAATAAGTTCTTGATGAGCCGTTCCATATAAGTTATCAACTTTACCAAATTTACATTACTAATGATTACTATAATGTCCAATTTCTACTGTACACTCTTTAACCCTTATCCTTGAGTGGCCTCTTGGCCTTGATAATGTGGTGATGCCTATGTAAAAAAAAAAAAAAAATGTATGTTACTAAAATAACTGGCACAAATATTATTTCTAAATGCCTGCTTTAAAGAGATAATGCTTTGCCTCCAAGACTCCTTGTCTGTTTTGCATGATAAACATTAAAAATCCTTATACTCTTAAATCCTCCCAAAATCTCCCTATATTGGTGCTAGTGCACTTACTGATCCGCGCTATTTTTTTAAATCATATTTTCAAGTTTAAGTTTTTTTTTTTTTTTTATTCAATTGTAAGGTTAAAGTATAGAATAGGTACAAAACACCCTCCCCTCCCCATGTTAAGAATGGCTTTTTAAATAATAACGTAATTATTTCAGCATGGATCAATAAGTGCACTAGTTCCCTATATTGTATATTAATGCTGTATTCTTGTAAGTTATATCACCTCTCCTGTTTCAACTGGACAAAAAAAAAAACCAAAAAAACAAACAAAAAAAAAAAACACTTACTCTTCTCCCCAAGCTGATATAAATCACATACTTTGCACGTACCTAGAAGGAGGGTTCAGCTTCCGGCCCTGACCTTTTCAAAATCGATAAATACTAAACATCTATAGATTTCCATTGCTAAAGCATGCATTAGCTTAACCTATATTTATACTCTATAGAATATCTATAAAATAGATAACTAATAGCGACAGTTTGTGCCCAGATTATAAGTGATCTATATTAACTAGCAACTATATCATTCTTACATTAGATGGGATAAAGTGCTGGTGATTATCTTTACTTCAAAACACCTAAAGCACATTTGGAAACAGACCCTAACCCTTATACTATACTTTCCCAATTACTCACTAATCCACAAACCATATCTGATCTAGTAGATATTCGCCTTTAATCTACACCCCACACTCCTACATACCTCTTTTAAAAACGTAACCAATCTTAATCCTATTCTGAGGAGTATAACTTCAAAGCAGATACTAATTCTTTGATACCAACTATCAATCTTATCCATGCGGGAGCATAGAAATACCTGACTTTGAAACCAGGTGCACGGAAAACCCTCTCAGTGCTGATGGACCAGTAGATCTGGTTAGGTCATCCATCTAGGTCCTAGAATCGGAGTTTTTCTTATCCTAGATTCTAGGATAAGAAAAACTCCGATTTGTAAACCTGTGCCACTGACCTCATATGTCTTGGCACCAAACAAAGGAGGGAGGCCTTCTCATGCCTGGACGACAACCTCCCTAGAGCTGGTGACTTGATCAAGTTACCGTTTTGCAGACCTAAACTGCTTATAGAGTAGATAGGCTCTGCCTATCTATACTCCGTACTCCTTCTTTGCCTATTAGCTAGGAGCAGAAGTGTGGCAAGAAGGACTCATTAGTGATGCCCAGTGCTGAGCCTTGTTTCCTGACTAGGGTAATGAATGTCGCCCCCCCCCCCATTTGCCTTATTCCCTTCTCCTATAACTGGGCATCTTGGGGGTGCTTATTTACCATATATGCTAACATGAGGGGACTTGGCCACTCCTGTCTGACAGGTTTGAGGGTATCAGTTTGACAGTTGCTGGTTGCTGTTTCCAACTGACAGTAAAGAAGCCCTAACACTCTGATAGCGCTTAGAGTGGCTGTTCTGTCATCAGCTCTGTAATATCAGGATATATGTAGTGTCATGTCGCGCATGGAAAGGCACGTTACACCCATCTCCAGCGGGCATTCCCGAGACCACATTCCTGTGTATGAGGAGCCGGCTGATGGTCTACTCGTGTTGCATGATGGTGGCTATGCACATCCATTTTGCCTAGCACCTCAATCTAGATCTGAAACTACTAAATAGAATGAAATGACAGCTCAATCCAAAAAAAAATGTTCAAAACAGACAAATACTCACACCTCCTCCCTTGAGGCTTGCATTTACACATATCTGAGGACTAAGAACTTAGATGATGCCAAATCATTCCTCCTAGCAAACTCCCCGGATATCTTAGCACTAAGTGAAACTAACTTGCACTCCTCTATTCCCTCTAACATCTTTAACATGTCTGGTTATCTTCCACTTAGTCCTAAGGACTTAAACAGGAGTCTATATTTGTAACACCCTCCCCATGTCTAGGGAATCTAAACTAGAATCAGGTGATTAGGCCTTCATGTGCTTTAAACTAAATTTACAACATAGTGTTAGCTACCTGTATTTTCTTTATTGCTCTCCATCCAGCCAGGACTGTACTATAATCAATCATGTCTCTGGTAGCATAGAGGTAGCACTCTCCCTTGACACTAGCACCCAAATACATGTATTTGGTGACTAGTGGCCACCACATAAATAAGCTTGGCTTCTCTAACTACAGACACAGCTAGTAGCATCATCCATAACTTTGTTATATCCCATTCCTTGACACAGACACTAACATTCCCGACCTGTCTCCCAGATTGCCAGGAACAGCAAGCCTCACTTGTGGATCTATTTTTGACAAGAGATCCTGAGGATTGTGTAACAAATGCGGATCGCCCACTTAGGAATGCTGATCATGCTGTGATAATGATAGAATCATTTTAAACTCTCGACTCAAAGTTGAAGAGCCATTGCTCAAAACGACAACGTACTAAAATAAGGCTGACTGAGATGCCATTAGAGATCACATCAGAGACGCTTTATGGGGAAATATCTTTTTGCTTACTTCTACTTACGCAGCTGCCATTGCTCAGAGGCAACATGCATACCATAGATTTATCCAGCATAAGTCCTGTACAAACAAAGTATATAGAAGCTAGAAGTAATTGTAAGAAAGAAGTAGCAATAGCTAAGAGTGAATATACTGAAACCACCAGGAAATGCATTGAAGTGCAGAAATTAGGAACTCATGATTTCTGGAAAATCTACAATAGTATAGTAAATAATGGGCAATCAATAATTCCCCCACTATCCAACAATCATGAGGTTGTTTGCACAGCAACTGAGAAAGCTAACATGTTTGCCCATTATTTTCCCCCAAAACTATCTTGGACCCAGCAAACCATTCTCTTCCTAATTTTCCTCTGGACAGAAACCAAACTAGATGATCTGAAAATCACCCCTTCTCAAGTACATGATATCATAAAAACCTAGACACCTCAAAAGGCTGTGCTATTAGAAAAATGCTCCGCTGAGGTTGCTCCAGTTCTCTCTAAACGCTTTAACAAATGTCTTAACAAATCTTGTTTCCCTGACAGCTGGAATACTGCTTCTGTGGTACCAGTTTACAAAATCTCTGGTGAACGAACTGACCCATTAAATTATTGCCCAATTAACCTCCTCCCGCTTTTCGTCAAAATATTTGAGTCTTTAATTAATCAAGCTCTAGTCCACTACCTTACAGTTGCTAAACTTCTGTTTGAATATCAGTATGGATTTAGGCAAGCCCGTTCTACTGCAGATATTCAAACTGTAATCTCTGAACGTATATACCAAATACTGGATAAGGCAGGGGAGGAGAGAGCAGTAGCGCTATATATATATATATATCTAAGGCTTTTGACAGGGTATGGCACGATGGTCTTCTCATGAAAATAAAATCCATGGTATTACTGGACAAATGCTTAACATAATTAAATCCTTCTTAAATGAGAGAAGAACCCAGGTTGTTCTCGATGGGCGTACGTCCAAACAATAGGATATAAATGCAGGTGTGCCTCAGGGACCGATGTTTACCAGATAAAATTGTCTCTGACATGGGTATATTTGCCAATGATATTACGCTCTATAGCATGCACGTGGGGAAAACTAATAAGCACATATCTAAGGCAATGGAGGAAACCCTACAGGAAAACCTTCAGTCTGTAGTGGAATGGGGTTAGAAATGGATGGTAACGTTTAAAGCTGCCAAGACAAAGCTCGTTTTCTTTAATAATTACATGAAACCTTACCAACCACCAATAGCTATGGCTAATGATATATTACTTGAAAGTCCTCCGTTCAAACTCCTCGGCTTAACGTTCACGGGGAACAGGAGTTGTAATAAATACATTGAGATCATTGCCAAGGCTGCTGCAAAGAAGGTGGGCTCTCTCTCTCTCTACCGTGCTAGAAAGTTACTTACGCCTGAAAGTATCCTGTACTTCCACACAGCTACCATCCACCCATGTATCGAGTATTGCTGTCACATTTCGGCTGGTGCATTTGCTACTAGTCTCACACTCCTGGACAGTGTTCAAAAGAGAGTCGCCAACCTGATAGGTCCTGAACTGTTATCTAAGATTCAGCCTTTGTCCCATCGACGAAATGTTGCATCCCTCTGCTTGTTTTACAAGTATTTTAATGGTGGATGCTCTGACGAATTACAAGCTCTTGTACCTCCTCGATGAAAATACCCCCGACAAACCCGACAAGCAGCGAAGTCCCACCCTTACACAGTACAGATCTCCAGATGTAAGAAAGCCTACTTTAATAGCTTTTTCCCAAAACTACTAGGATTTGGTATTCTCTTCCAAGTTCCTGCTTCACCAACTGTACTGACATGCAGAAGTTCAAGTGTAATGTAAACAGACATCTTGCTGCTAAACTCCCTAGATAGTACCCCCGAAACTAAGATCCCTGAGAGTAGCCCCGATACATCAAAGTGGTAATGTGCCTTGTTTGGTTACAAAATGTAATTAAAAAAAAATGGTAAAACCAAACAGGAAAACCATGTAAATTCATTGGACTTAAGTAGTCCGAGTCGGATGAAAAATTCCGACTCCGACTACTCTCAGAAATCCGACTCCAACTCCAGCTAAAACCTCCAACTCCTTCCTACTCCGAAACCCTGGTAAAAACAAGTGGACTTCTACTTGCTGATCCTCTGCTCCAACAATATGGCAAAAAAAAAAAAAAAAAAAAAAAAAAAAAAAAAAAAAATAGAAGGAAAGTCACACTGATGATGAAGTATATCTTCGAAATATATTTATGAATTTCAATATAAATTTCAAACAAAATAAATGTGTTTATTTTGTAATAATGCATTGTTTTGGCTTCAAACGTATATAATACATATTTTATTTTATTCAAACTCAACCAGCGCCTCTAAAGAACAAAAGTCTTAACGTAGACAAAAATAAATTTCATTTAAAACAAGTGACGTCACTAACAGAAAATGTTTGAAAAACTTATTCAGAATTTTTTGTCCACTTATTTAAATATCAAAAAACACTTTTTGCTAAAGCTAACAAATCGTTCACAAATTGTTTTTATTTTCAATTACATTTCGTGTCCAAATTTCGTTAAACTTTCAAGTTTAAGGCGTTTTTTATTTCTTTACCTGGACTTCGGGCCAAGATCAGTATACTACTACACTTCGCCTTTTCTGTCCTTTGTCAGTGAAGGAGAAATCCTTCATGATGGAGACAATTATGTTTTTCTATCCAGATTGACTCTTTTTGGGAAGCTGGATTTTCCTCACATTAAAAACTGACCTTGTGTCGAACTGTCCTCGTGGGAAGGCAAGTAAATAGGAACTTAACTAGAAACTGAGCACCTCCTACAAATATTTAAATATTGATTTTGTATTTTTTTTTTTTTTTTTAATATAAAATTGGGTAGATTAGTGTCCATTTGATTATAATCCGCTGAAAAATATTGTAAAAAAGACAAAAAATATATTGGGGTTGGAGGAGGTATTATTGCTTGCACACGTGAAGCAAAAAAAAAAAAAAAAATCATATTTCACATTTTCGGGGTTTTTTTTAAAACAAAACACTGTTTAATTCACCGTTAAAAACTAATGTAATGGATAAAAGTGCACACATGTTAAATATTTACAAAACTTGTCTTTCCAACCATATTTTTAAAATTTGACCAAAAATAATGCAGGACAGATTGGGGATTGCTTTAATTATATATTCTGATAACTGAATAGCTCTAATTAAGCTAATTATGTTCTGATAATATGAACTCCAATATGTAAGAACATTTTTTTATATAATATTTTCATTTTTTACATTTTTAATTCGTTCTGGAATAAAAAAACAAAAAATGTTACAGTAATACTATCACTGATATTAATGCTGCTGCTTCCACAGTTCGTTTTTAGATTTTTTTTTTTTTTTTTTTTTTTTTTTAAATAAAACGATTTTTTTTCCCGGTATCAATTTTAAATTGCCCGGTACCACAAGAGAAAGCAGTTTACAATTTTATTTTTAAAGGATAAATATAGTAGCAAGATTGATTTAATTAACAGTAGGTCTCCGAAGAAAATTTTTTGCAAAATTTTCCATACTCATCATGTTGAAGTCTTTTTTTAACAACAAAATTTATGCTGAACACCACAGAATGCCAACATCAATATATTACATATGGAAGAGTTTAATGTGGAAGATTCTACAAAACTTGCAAGTAAGCCTAGTATATAATATGAAATAATATTGGTGCAAACTGTGGAAGGTCTGAGAATGAAGTTTCAAGATCAAAGTGATGATCAGTAGTTCTAGTGTTGGAAAACTACCAGAAAGAGGATTGAATATACAAGAGGTGCGCTGGTATAGTATGTTAAAAGATGCTAATGTACACAATGCTGGTAAAGTATGTTAAAAGATGCTAAGGTACACAATGCTGGTAAAGTATGTTAAAAGATGCTAAGGTACACAATGCTGGTAAAGTATGTTAAAAGATGCTAATGTACACAATGCTGGTATAGTATGTTAAAAGATGCTAATGTACACAACGCTGGTAAAGTATGTTAAAAGATGCTAATGTACACAATGCTGGTAAAGTATTTTAAAAGATGCTAATGTACACAATGCTGGTAAAGTATGTTAAAAGATGCTAATGTACACAATGCTGGTAAAGTATGTTAAAAGATGCTAATGTACACAATGCTGGTAAAGTATGTTAAAAGATGCTAAGGTACACAACGCTGGTAAAGTATGTTAAAAGATGCTAATGTACACAATGCTGGTATAGTATGTTAAAAGATGCTAAGGTACACAATGCTGGTAAAGTATGTTAAAAGATGCTAATGTACACAATGCTGGTATAGTATGTTAAAAGATGCTAAGGTACACAATGCTGGTAAAGTATGTTAAAAGATGCTAATGTACACAACGTTGGTAAAGTATGTTAAAAGATTCTAAGGTACACAACGCTGGTAAAGTATGTTAAAAGATGCTAATGTACACAACGCTGGTATAGTATGTTAAAAGATGCTAATGTACACAATGCTGGTATAGTATGTTAAAAGATGCTAATGTACACAATGCTGGTAAAGTATGTTAAAAGATGCTAATGTACACAATGCTGGTAAAGTATGTTAAAAGATGCTAATGTACACAATGCTGGTAAAGTATTTTAAAAGATGCTAATGTACACAATGCTGGTAAAGTATGTTAAAAGATGCTAAGGTACACAATGCTGGTAAAGTATGTTAAAAGATGCTAATGTACACAATGCTGGTATAGTATGTTAAAAGATGCTAATGTACACAACGCTGGTACAGTATGTTAAAAGATGCTAATGTACACAACGCTGGTAAAGTATGTTAAAAGATGCTAATGTACACAACGCTGGTAAAGAACTATAACTAATGCTATATATTGAACTATAACTGATGCTATATATTGAACTATAACTGATGCTATATATTGAACTATAACTGATGCTATATATTGAACTATAACTGATGCTATATATTGAACTATAACTGATGCTATATATTGAACTATAACTGATGCTATATATTGAACTATAACTGATGCTATATATTGAACTATAACTGATGCTATATATTGAACTATAACTGATGCTATATATTGAACTATAACTGATGCTATATATTGAACTATAACTGATGCTATATATTGAACTATAACTGATGCTATATATTGAACTATAACTGATGCTATATATTGAACTATAACTGATGCTATATATTGAACTATAACTGATGCTATATATTGAACTATAACTGATGCTATATATTGAACTATAACTGATGCTATATATTGAACTATAACTAATGCTATATATTGAACTATAACTAATGCTATATATTGAGCTATAACTGATGCTATATATTGAGCTATAACTGATGCTATATATTGAACTATAACTAATGCTATATATTGAACTATAAGTATTGCTATATATTGAACTATAACTGATGCTATATATTGAACTATAACTAATGCTATATATTGAACTATAACTAATGCTATATATTGAACTATAACTGATGCTATATATTGAACTATAACTAATGCTATATATTGAACTATAATTATTGCTATATATTGAACTATAACTAATGCTATATATTGAACTATAAGTATTGCTATAACTAATGTAACAAAACCTCTAGGTTTTGTTACATTAGTTATAGCATTGGAGCACAGGGAAGAGCAGGTTCTAGTGTGATTGTAAGAATTAGAAGTACAAATAAGTTCAGGGAATTAGATAGTATAGGGTATTATTTTTTGGGGGGCTAATTGATATGTATATATTCGAATTAAAGGAGCCAGAAAAGATCAGTTGGGTTGAAAGATGGAGAGGGGCCCTTGAAGCCTTAAGCAGAACCATTATTGTTCGGTTGGAAGAGATATTTGTCTGAATTGCAAGTCTGTCGTTCGGTAAAGAAACCAATTATCATTGTAACTTCTCAAAATAAAACATGATTTGTTTTAAATTTGAGTTGCGATTTTGTTAGGAAGAAAAGGGGTATTCTTTTCTTACAGCAATAATCAAGATTGAGATGAGGGTCAGTGTCAAAATTAAACACCAAATTCAGATGAAACAATGTACACACTGTAAAATACAAAGTATATAAACCAAAGTTCACAAGTGCAATTCTTATAATATCAAGATTAAAAATAAAAAAATTCTGGTCAACAACTCCATGAACAAAATGTTGTAAACTGGATTTATTTCCACCTGAACAACAATTTTAAATAAACATTATTGTACGGCTATTTATTTTTTTAAGCATAAAAAGTTGAAGAGCTACGAAGACAGGAGTGGTACCATTAAAACGAATAACCTTTTCTGCGTCAGGATTTTTTTTTAGATAGTCATAATCATTCTCAATGCATTTTTTCCTGAAATTAAATGACATATCTTTGCTTCTGATGCACTTCTATGACAGGGGGCTGTTTTCTTAGGGTCTGACACTGTCAATATTTACAATAGAGAGGTGAAACTTTCATGCATCAGTTCAATGCAATTTGCAATTCCCTTCGATCCATTTGAGGGGGATAAAAAATAGGTGGCATTACTTTTGAAACGCCCCTTATATGTAAATTTTCCAGATAGGATAGGAGTGGCCATTTTAAATGAAAAATAAGAGTGCAAAAAAAAAAAAAAAAAAAAAAAACAAATTCATAAAACAGGATATGTGATGATACTTAAATAGAAGAGAAAATTTTAACACTACTTTTATCCATCATATTATATCAAGTTGAGTATGCACATATACATATTTGTATGTATAGGATTCACTTTTAAACCACTCATGAATTTTGGAACACATTGTTAGTATAGAAAAGGTGGGTAATATGTAAATAGGGCAAAAAAAAAAAAAAAAAAGAAATGGGGGGGGGATGGGTAATATTGGTTGTATTAATTTAGTTTTATGTAAAGGGAATTAAAAAAAAAAGTGGAAGTCCTTTGTGAAAATTCAGATACCTTTGAATTTTTAAAGATATCTGTAAAATTTTAAAGTAGAATAAATATGCTAAAACCATTAAAAAGATTTTTTTTATTTTGGTTTAGTGTGTAAAAGGGTAGTTATTCGAAAGCACACAGTGAGAATGTGGTCGAATTTGGTATTAAAAATCAAAGAAAGAATGCCTTTCAAAATATTAAATGTTAGAATTTGGTTGGTGAAATAGTTTGGCTATAATCATTTATCAAAGTTTAATCTGCTGTGGTTTAGTAAGCTTTCACTAAAAAAAGTTTTCAATATAACCTCTGTGAAACAAGTTTGAAATTTTTTTTATCATAAATAGCTGTTACAGCAACTATAAGCAAGACTGATTTTTTTTTACATTTCTGAATTTTGAATGAATTTGAAAATATAAAAAAATATGAATAGTGAAGATGTTTTTAAATGTTTATTCATTTTGAGAATATATACTTAATACAGAGTGATCATTATAAAAGTGGGAAATTTGCCACACTAATTTATTTTTACAAAAGCAAGAAACTTTTTTTTTTCAAACAGCAGTTGCTAGTCGTTTCAAAGTTGCAACATCGAATTGATTCTGTAATCATTGAAAAAAATATGGACTTCCAAATTTTCACTTTTGAAAATAATAATCACCTTTCAAAGTCTGAAAATTGTTTTCTACTGCCTCTTTCCATAATGTGGCTATCAGAATAGAATAGAATTGAATCGAATAGAATTGAAGCCAAACATTAAAATTTATAGTGTCAAATTTCCACATTTTCTAGCAACCATCCTGAACATAATTTTGCATTTACCAAAAAAAAAAAAAAAAAAAAAAAAAAAAAAAAAAAAAAGAAAGACATCTCTGTATTTGCATATCCTTCAAATAAATTGACTACCCAAAAGTTTTGTGGTCATTTCATAAAATAGTGGTTCTTTATGAGAAACACTGCTTTTTTTTTCTTTTGGTTTAAGAGTTTCAAACTAATTCAAGTTGCCAATTAAAAAAAAAAAAAAATACTTGATCTGAGATCGAAACCAAAACCTAAAGACATTGAGTCTAGTATGCTAACCATTACACCGACTGAACACAACATTTACAAAGTGTTTTTAAAAAATCTTATTCTTAACATAAATAAGCTGTCATGTTTCTTGACTGCACATGCGCAGTCGTGAAATAGTTGACAAATAGATAAAAATCCGACTACATCCACGTACCAATTTGTTAATTTTGACCACTTAGTCGAACTTTGTTCCGGAAGAAAACCAATTAAAATGTTCTCCACACATCTGAATATCCCATACATTAAATTTCAAGTCTGTAGATACATTCGTTGAGTATATAGGTTGAGAAGTGTCTTCTCACACACATTCTTACTTTTATAGATATATAGAATATATGTGAATACTAAGAAAATATATAGATATATGTGAATACTAAGAAAACAAAATAATTTAGAGGGAGAATTAGTTTTGCATATAAATTTAACAAAATGATCTCCCATTTCCAGGTCATTCAAGCATTTTAAAATAAGTTACCCCTCTCCCAATCATATTGATATTTTTTCATGCTGGAAAGTTCTTAAAAAAATTATAATTACTTACTCTGACCTATTTTGAGTTATCTAATTTGAACAGTTTGCTTCCTTAAAATTATAGAAAAGGGTTTTATTCGGAATTTGAAATACTTAATCTCAAAATCTGCTTTTTATGCTGCGCCTATTTAAAAGTTTTTTGATGTTTGAACATGAAGACAGAACACAGATGCAATATTTTTGTAAGGATCCCTTTAATCAAAAACCTAGAAATGGATTACATTTTAAGCATCTCTTCAGGTCAATTACAGACATCAAAAACTTTCTTTAGGATTATTTTGCTCACGATTGTACTGGGTTTTTACTTGATTCATTTTATTTTGAGTACTGTTATCTCCTTCAGATTAAGCCTCCATGAACGCGAGCAGATTTATCTAAGTTTTATTTTTTCTTGCTTTCCTTTTATATTTTAACTTTTTTTATTACATTTTTTTTTCATGCGTTTTCCTTTTCTCTATCATATCTTCCAAATTTTTTCTATTTTTCCATTTCTAATCTAAATGTATTTGAAGTCGGTATTGTCTTTTTACCCTTAATTTTGTATAATGCTGGCTTTTTTCCTCTTCTGATGGGAAGCATTTGGCTCCAAAATACCATAGCTTAAAGAGGTTTTTCTCTTATTTAATCCTTATTGAATTTATTATGTATTAAAATTCCTATATAACTCTTCTCGTCTTTAACTTATTCTATAATTTGCTTCTCTTAATTTGTTAGAAATTTTTCTATTCAGATAGCTTTGTCTTATTTGGAAAATTTACTTTTTCAGGTTATATATATATATATATATATATATATATATATATATATATATATATATATATATATATATATATATATATATATATATAAGGATGTACCGATTATCAAATTGACTGATTAATCGATAATCGGCTAATTTGATAATCGGTACATCCCTTTGATAATCGTCCGATTACTAAATTTTCTAATGCCGATTTATTGGCAAATTTTCTTGTCATAAATGATAATATTAATTATATTGGAAAGGAAGACAAGTTAACTTACTCTTTTGCTTGCCAGTGAAAATTGATTGTAGAGACATGCATCGTCTATACCATATTATCAAGTAACAATAAATGACGCGCTGTTAACGTGTAGACTTTTACAACTGCACTGAATTTGTAGCAAATAGATGTAAACATATGGAAAATTTCCCTCCTTTCTCATCCGATTGAATTAACATTTTTTTTTACTTTAAAATCATTTGTTAAAGAAAATTATTACTTCATCTTTCATGTTGAGGAATTGTACAGTAAATTGCAATGATGTGTGAACCGAAAATAACGCATTCTTCAGTCATACTCTTGTTCCTCATTTTTGGACTCTTGCTATCATTACATATATATCTTTATTTTTTCTGGTTTAGATAATGTATATTCTATTGAGATAAATTATTATTTAGATATCAGACATAATTTAAATACGTAAAAAATTAATTATTAAGAAACTTCAACCAATATGGCAACCAGTTTCTGTTGGAATTATTTTGATGGCCATCCCAAGAATAAGAATACATCTGCTTGCAAGTTATGTCAAACCATCAAAAGGTGGCAAATCAACAAAAACTTTTACAATGACTAATATGTTAAACCATCTTAGAAAGGTTCGTTCAAAAGAAGCAAAAGTTGTAAATAAAAAAGGAAGCACAATGAATATTCAGGGACAAACATTTCAGGAACAAGTGGCAGCAACTACGAGCTTCCAGTGAAACACCAAACTATTATAGAATCAATATTAGCCAAAAAGAAAATTAAGGATATTAATAATCACAGGTTACAAGAGATCCATTATCTGGTAAGAGAAATGATTATTGATATCAAACCATATTCTGTAACTTCTGACATTTGATTTAATAGGCTTGTTGCAAAACTTTGTTCAAACTACAGCATTCCATCAAAAACATACTTCACTGCAAAATAATTCGATATATTTCGAAAAGTAAAACAAAAATTCAACTGTTTCTTGCTGAAATTAGCAACATTTTATGAACTACAGACATTTGGACAGTTACAATAGATAATGCTTCCTTTCCGAGTTTGACAGGTCATTGGTTTTCAAATGACACAGTACAGAGCTGTGCGTAGAGTGGTTCCATTCCCTGATGTACACACAGGTACAATAATAAGTGAAGAATTGCACAATGTTCTGGATGAGTATAAAATCTTCAATAAAATTTTCTTAGTCTCGTGGGATTCAGAAACAAATATAGTTGCTAATGTCAGAGAATGCGATTTAGAATAAATATCATACATTGTAACTGAGGCTGTAAAGACAACTATTACATCTAACAGAAATAGTTTCTCACTTGAATCTCTAAATCAATTTTAGGATCAGCTTAATTTGAAAAAATAAACTCATTCAAGATATGACCACATTGTGAATTCAACATATAATATGCTGAAAATAAATTAAGAACCACGAAAAACTCTTGTAATGTGTGTTGTTAAGATTTCTACCATAACTTACCAATGGGGACTTGTTTGAAAAAATATCCAGTTCCTGAGTCCATTTGAAGAAATCGCGAAAGAAGCAAGTTACAGAACATCAACCATATCAACGATAATACATACAAATTTAACTCTGAGGTTATTTCTGTCAAAAGCTGTCCAATCTAATTCTAGTATTTCTGACTTTAGTGGAATCCTTCGTACCATTGTGGAACCATTCAGGTTATCGAAACAAGATTTTCATCTAAATAATAAAATTTGTGTATGTCTACTTTCCTAGACCCATGATTCAAACATTAATTTGAAAAGATTGGCACAGAAAATGTTTTTAGAATTGGATTCTACATCTACTTTCCATTGATGATCAGCAGTATACGCTAACTTGCTGAGGATGAAGAAGCACAAACATTTGATGGACAATTTTTAAAGTATCATCAAATAAACCTGAATTAAATGATAGTAAATATGAACATTCAATATAATTCTATCGTGACGATATTGAGATATGTCAATATCGTATTAATAAAAATAAATAAATTTAATGGTTAAAATTCCGAGACACGAAGGAATTAAAATGACCAAGTGAACTGTCGCCGTGACAACGATGGACAAAAAAACAAAAAACAAAAACGCTGTACTTAAAATACAGAAAAATATGATCAGCGTTCCTACTGAAGTTAATCGTTAAGAATTGATTGGTTGGTTGGTTGTTTTACGGCATATCAACCCTTTTCGGTTATTTAATGCTGACTCCTTTGAGGGGAATAAAACCTTCAGGTTCTTACAGATTTCTTCAAATGTTTATTTATGTTGCTTGATTTGGTCCTAGTCTTCAGAATTATTTCATATTGAGGGGGATTATTTTGTAGATAGATGTTTGCTATACTTGGTTTGTATAGTTTTATTATATATTGATAATTTGTTTGTTGTGTGTTTAGATGTTTTTTTATATTTTCTCATTTGTTGTAATAAGTGTTTAAATTTTGTCGTATATTCCAATTTTTTTTAAGGAAATCCATAATTTTTCTTGGTTCGACTTCTTGGAGTATTTTTCCTAGTTTTCTTTTGTTGAAATATTTTCCTCTTATAATTTTGGTATTTTTACAATCCTCAAATATGTTTTATAGTTAGTAAGTATCCACATTGGCACTTTGGTGGTTGTTCTTGTTTTAATAAATAATTGTGGGTTAGATGTGTATGTCCTATGTGGAGTCGATTTAGTATGACTTCTCTTCTGTTTATTATTATTTTGTTTTCTGTGTCTATTTTTTTAAGATTCGGTGTTATTTTGAAGAGTTTGTTTTCTTTGTTCAGATTCCATGACTTTTGCCATTTCTCTTTTAAATGTTTATTTATTGATTTCATGTCTGTATAGGGAATTTTGAGATTTTTATCTGTGGTCATTTTTAGGGATGACTTTGCTGCTAGGTCAGCTTTGTCTCCTCCTTTTATACCTATGTGGCTTGCTATCCAGCAGAGTATGATTTCTTTTCTTTTTTCTAGATTGTTTATTTTAATCATTATATTTATAATTAAGGGGTTTTCTAATTTTTTCCCTTTTAGGGCTATTAGTACAGATAATGAGTCAGATGATAAATTTTTGGTTGTGGTCTTCTGTTATGATGTCAAGTGCCATATCTATGGCAGTTGCTTCGGCACTAAAGATAGTTTGGTAATCTTTTTCTTTTGGTAGTTTTTCCTGTTATCGCAGCGCTGTCGGTGCTTTTTGTGTCCATGGAACCATCAGTGTAAATGTTTTGGTGGTTTGGAAATTTTTCTTTAATTTCTGATAATTTTTCCAAGTAGGTGTCGGGGTGTGTTTTTACTTTAGGGAGTTTGTTGAGATCTAGTATTATGTTGGGGTTTTGTATAGTCCATGGAGGGATATCTATTAATTTAGTTTTGTGAATTTTGTTTAGTGGGATATTTGTTTCTTTAATGATTTGATTCATTCGGAGCCCGAAAGTCTTTGTTTTGTTTTCATTTTTGCTGAATAATGTTCTGTATGATGGGTTTAGTGTGCAGTTGTGGGCTGGGTTTAAGTTGCAGGATTTTAATTTGATGAGGTATTGTATAGCTAGCTTTTCTCATCTTAGCCTTAATGATGGTTCATTTGCTTTTACATGAAGACTTTCTATTGGGGAGGTGGGGAAAGCACCAAGTGCCAGTCTCAGTCCCTGATGATGTATCGTGTTTAATGTTTGTAGGTATGATTTCCTGGCTGAACCGTAGATTATGGAGCCATAGTCCAATTTAGATTGAATTATTGTTTTGTAGAGTTTAAGAAGAGTATCCTGATCTGCTACCCATTTTGTGTGAGCCACCACATGTAGTAGTTGTAGAGCCTGGTTGCATTTTGTCCGGAGCTTTTGGATAGAAGGTAGGAAAGTAAGTTTCTTGTCAAACGTTATGTCAATGAATTTATATTCATCTACGACTGGTATTTCATCATTGTGTAGTTTCAAATCTGGGTTTAGGTGTAGCTTTCGTTGCTGACAGAAATGTATGCATTTAGTTTTTGTTTTTGATATTGTGAAGCCGTTTTTTGTAGTCCATTTGAGTATTTTGTTAATTGTTGGAGTTGTCGCTCTATAGTGTTCATGTATTTTGATTGGTAAGAGATCATAAAATCATCGACATACATGGCGCCATTTACCCCAGGATTGAGGCAATGGATTATGTCATTTATTTTGATATTGAATAGAGTAACTAAAAGTATGCTACCTTGTGGGATTCCTTCGATTTGTTTTCCTGGTTTTGACAGCGTTGGTCCTATTTTTGTTCTAAAGATTCTATCTGACAGGAAGTTTTGGATGAATATTGGGAGTCTGCCTCTTAGTTCGAGTTTGTGTAGATCTTTTAATATCCCATATTTCCAAGTGGTGTCGTATGCTTTTTCTAAGTCAAAAAAGACGGCGACGAGGTGTTCTTTTTTTATGTTAGCTTCTCTGATGTAGGTTTCCAGTCTAAGTTATCACTTGTGCTCATTTTTTTCCTGAAGCCGCATTATTTGGTTATTTTATTATTCTTTTCCAAATACCAGACTAGTCTGTTATTTATCATGCGTTCAATTGTTTTGCATAAGCAGCTAGTTAAGGCTATTGATCTATAGTTTTGTGGGTTGCTATGGTCCTTGTTTGGCTTGGAGATTGGTATAATTATTGTTGTCTTCCAGGTTTTTGGTAGTTTTCCCCGTTGTCCAAATGTTATTGTACATGTGTAGTAAATATTCAAGGGATTCCTGGAGGAGTTGTTTGATGAATTCGTATTGGATTTCGTCAGGTCCCTCTGCTGTGTTGCGTGACATTTCTATTGAGTTTTTTAACTCTGTTAAACAGCTTGTTGTAGTGTTCCATGTTATTAGATGAAAAATTTAATTTTGTTTTTTCCTCTTTTGTTTTGATTTTCTGGAATTGTTGATTATTATTTGTTTTGGG
Organism: Euprymna scolopes; assembly: GCF_053919585.1. Lineage (NCBI taxonomy): Eukaryota > Metazoa > Mollusca > Cephalopoda > Sepiida > Sepiolidae > Euprymna > Euprymna scolopes. The sequence goes on along the minus strand of NC_136521.1, from coordinate 23,279,902 downwards.
GTTTTCTGCATAGGTTTTGGCCAGTAAATTTGCTATTTCTGTTTTAGTGGTGGTTTTATTTTGTCCTGTTACTAGATGTCTTATAGTGGCGGTTTGAGGTTTTCCAGAAATTTTTCTTAGCATTTCCCAAATTTGTTTAGGTTTTGCATTTGTGTTGAGTTTACTTACATAGTCTTTCCAGCTTTCTTTTTTGGCTTCTTTTATTGTTCTGCGTGATTTTGCTCTGAGTTTTTTAAATTCAATTAAATTTTGGGTAGTTGGTGTAGACTTGAATTTTCGTAGAGCTGCACGTCAGAGTGTTATTGCTTTTCGGCAATCTTCATTGAACCATGGTTTATTTCTTGACGCTTTTGCTTGTCCTTTAGGTATGCATTCCTTTGCTATAGTGGTAAGGGTTTCTGTAAAGTGATTATCTTCTAGATCTTAATTTTCGTTCCTTATTAATCTTTTTTTGCATTCTCTTTGGAATTTCTCCCAGTTTGCTCTTTTTAGTTTCCAGTGTATGGGAGTTTCCTCATTCAGAGTGGATGTTTCCAGTACGATTGGGAAGTGATCACTTCCATATGTATCATCATGTAAAGTCCATAAAAGTTTTTGAATCACATAAGCTTAAATTTATAGTTTAGTTTGGGGGTATGTATATGGAACAGATAGTGATGGTTTTATGCAATGTAATTTGAGCTGCTATTGCTTGTAGTTTTGTTTTTATATTTATTTTGCTATGAGGTATGTTTTTCCTGATGAGTAGTGTTGTACCTCCATTAGCTATGTGTCCTGTGTTGTTGATAAAATTGTATGCTTCATAGTGTTTCATTTGCAGTTTGTTTTTTTCTTGTAGGAAGGTTTCTTGTAGGCAGATGGCAGCAGGGTCTAACTGTGATATGAGTACCAGTAGCTTGTTGTAATTCGCTTTTATACCCCTACAATTCCATTGTATGATTCTGTGTGTAATGTTTTGTATTTTGGCTGGTGGTTTGGGTTTTGGCTGTCTATTATTGGTATTATTCATCTGTATGTTTTGTTGCTTTTATCAGCTTTCTTGCTTCTGGGAAGGTTTTGTAGATACTTGTAGAAAATCATCCACTTCCATTTTTTGTATTGTTTTAGTTTTTTGGTTTGATATCTCATTTGGTGGTATTTCTGTTTTAGATCTAGATTGGGAACTTTGTCGAGGTTTTTCGGTCTCCAGGGTTTTTGGCTTGTTTTTTTTTGGGGGGGGGGGGGGGATTTTTTGATTTTTTTTTTTTGTCTAGTGCCTTTCTTGGCTCTTGATTTCGATTAGCTCAAATTTGTTTTCGTCCTCAACCAGCATCATTTCTGTTTTTTGTTTATTATGTTGGTTTTCTTTAGTAGATTTTGTTTTGGTAGGTGAAAAATCTTTGGGTTTAGTAGTAGTTATGTTTTCCTTTAATGTCCTCACTAGTAACTTTAATTCTTTTATCAGTTCAATTTTTGTTTTGTACTGTCTCTTGTTTTGAGGTCGGGCTATTTATGGTTTTTACAATACTGGAGTATGTTGGGGAATCTAGTGTGCCCTCAACTAGTCTTCTTGCCTCCGGATATGGTAGATTTCTGGTGTGTTTGATTTTTGTTATAAGTTTTTCCTTTTTCCAAACTTCGCATTCCTTTGAATCAGCTGCATGGTTTTGCTTGCAGTTTGCACATTTTGCTGGCATTTTGCAGTTTATGTGTTCCCCAATTCCACCACAATTTATGCATGTTGGTGGTCTGGTGCATCTATCTTTGTGGTGGCCAAATTTATGGCAATTGTGGCATCGTAATGGGTTTGGAATATAGATTTCTACCTTTTCTATAATATAGCCAATTTTTACTTCTGTGGGAGGTTTGGGGGTATTGAAATTTAAGATGTAGGTGTTTGTTGGGATAGTTTGGTTTTTTTTTTTAATGCTTATTCTTTTGATTCTCCTTTAAGGTATTTTTAATTTCTTCTGGCAAGCAGAGTGCTAGTTCTGGGCTCTTTATCACACCCTTTGAAGAATTCAAGGTGATGTGGGGGTAGGCTTTTATTTTGAGGTTGTGGATGTGGTTTTGATTTAGGAGTGTACTTGCTGAGAGTTTGTTTGGTACTTCTATTAGGAGGGTGTTGTTTTTTAGTTTTTTGATTTGCGTAGTTTTGGTTATCAATCTAATTTCTTTTTCGATAATGAATGGGTACAATTTGGTGATTGGAGTACTGCCCTCCATAGATTCCAAAACAATGAACCTTGGGAATATTCTCCGATTGTCTAGTTTTATATCTGAGTCTGATTCATCTTCACTTTCTGGATGGGGTCGTTTTATTTTTTTTAGAAGCCATAAATTATATTTTTTTTTCTTCATCATCCTTGCTCCCCACTCTCCTCGGAGCCCTAAATTGGGAGACGGTTGGGGGGAAACCCATTCGCCCAAACACCTCAGGGATACAAGGATGGTATACTCAAACAGTGAGTGTATCTGCTTATGACGGTTTCTTTATTTACTTGGACCCAGCAAGTTATAATAAAGGGGTGTTGTCAGGTTTCACTATTTGATTGGCCTTTGCCATCGCCTTCTAGTATCAGTATGTTTTTGTTCTTTAAAGGTGTTTGTGCGTGGTGTATTTCTTTTTGTGAGGGTTTACCGTTATTAGGGCTTGGCATGACTAGCCGATTGATCGGGTCGGGCCTTCCCAACCGCCCGTCTAACCGAAGTAAGGGCCAAAGTGGAGTGTTGTAGACTCATGGCCACTTGGGTCCGGGTCATGAGATACTCAGCCACCAGGATCCCATTCTAGAGCATTACGGGTCGCCACCCACGGCCAACAGGTGGCCCCATTGAGGGACTTTTACTCTCTGTAGGAGGGCAGTCGGTGTATTCTAATGCCCCACCAACGGGGTTGGGAAATAGGAAAAGAAAAAGGAGAAGAGAAGGGGAAGGGCAAGGGGGCTGTTGTTTTTTGTAGAACATAATTAAGTTTTACAAAAGAGAATAGAAAAACAAAAAACAGAAAATCGATGTTGGTGCATTTCGCCTCAGGAAGCCAATATACAGCCTGATCTGGTAGCACCAGGTTAAGAATTGAGATGCAAGCAGTTGCAGAAGAGATTCCAAGAAGGGAAGACGTTTAAGCAACTCCACTGTTGAAAATAATAAATATGAAGGAACACATATTTGGCATCAATCAGCATAAATGAAGGTCGGTCTGTCTTTTACTCTTTTCATTTGTCAGTTATAAAGATATATCGGATCACTTTAAGAGAACTATTAAATGTCAAAAACTCAGAAATCTTGCTAGAGTTTGATAAAAAAATATCGCCCGAAAGAAAAAAAATAAAAGGGAAAAGGAGAAATAAAAAAAAAAAATAAAAGGGAAAAATTAACAGAAGTAGTCTCCCTTGTTCTATTATAAAAAAAAAAAAGGAGATACTGATGTATGGGGCGCAACTCCATAAATTATTTCTGTTGTAAATTTGTCTTTTTGTTTTTTTACTGTAAGTTTGGTATGCGAGATATATATCTACATATATAAAAAGAAAAGAAAGACTTATGAATTTATATATATATTATCAGCTTTTGAAATTTGTATATATTACCTATTCGTTCGTTGATTCTGTTCATTATATATAAAATAGGAAGATAAAAACAAAAGAATATACATGTACATGTTGAATTGGTTGTCTTTTCATGTTAAAATATATTCTGAAATTTCTCTTACCTACAATTTCTTACAGTGATAGAACAGCTGATTACTCAATACATCCATTCATTCATCTGACATTTATTTTATAAAACCACAAGCCTAAAGTCCATGTTTCAAGTCAAGAAGAGCAGATAACTGTTACCCCCATTTAAAATGCTCTTTTTGGCAGAGGAAGTCAACCAAATACGGGCTGGCACGTAGCTTCTCGCGTTCTTCCACGCAACCTGAGGAAATTTTTTTTTTTAAATTAATTTATCATGATCGGATAACAAAGCTAACCTCAGAAGGGGCATCACACTATACATAATGATTATTATGCCTACTTTTTTTTTTTAAGTTGAATAAAAATGCTGATATGTTCAATTTTGGTGGCAGAAATAAAGTACCAAAACATATACTAATGTCAAAATAATATATCACAAAAACTATTAAAAGATAAAGATCTGGAATATTGCATACCTAATCAATACATATTGTAAAAATGTTATATCCAAATGTCAGCTCTTTATACCATGTACTTCTTAAATAGTATCCTCAAGAAAATGTAATAATTTTATGTAGTGTTTTTCACTTTGTTCATCATAGCGATGTAATTAAGTAAACATACAAGAGAGCTGCATGCTATCAACAATAGAGTTCTTTATTCTTTGCGATTTTGTTGAATTCTTTGTTCGGTACATTCGTCCATTTGAGGTGGTTCTCTCAACTCCTTCCCTAGTCAAACACATACAGAGAAAAAAACTTCAGTTGTCCTTCAATGTTTGTGGCACATACCACCTGTTTGGTATTATTTATTAAATTGTTAGATGAAAGTACAAACTAGTTAGAAAAACACCTTCTCCTCCACATGTTAAGAAATGGTTTCCAAAAAGTTCTCTGCATAAGTACTATTGTTTTTATTGTTTTAACATCTTTATTTTATTTTTGTATTAGCTTTGTTCAAGTTAATTTACAAATAATAGACCTTACCGCTGCTAAGTAAACTGGCTTCAAAATGCACCACCTTCATCTATGGAGAGTGAGAGGCTCTTTAGTACAGGTGGTAATATGTATGAACCTGTGAGAAACAGGCTGTGTCCTAAGAATAGAGAAACTAATGTTTCTACATTACAACTTAAAAGTATTCAACTTTACATACTGAGGAGACTATGAGCAGAGGAGGTAGGCAGCAAGAATAGAAGAGAAAGTAGAGCAACAACAGGTGCAGAACTTCAGATTAGTTATTCACTTAAAGAATTACAATTTGTACTTTGTAATTTCTTTTTTATCTAATTGTTTAATTATATTCATTTCAGAATTGGAAATTGTACTTTATATTTTGTAATTTTAGTTAAGGCAAAAAGCCATAATAGTGGCCAGAAACTTAAATGTTAAGTTAAATTGGCAGTTACTATGTTAATGTGTTAAAGCTACCTGAGGAGTCACTTGGCAATGATAAAATGACTTAAATTTAATAGGAAAGAGAAAAGTAATTAATCGGCCGACTAATTAGCAAATTGTCCGATTACCAATTACATGCCGATTAATCGGTACACTCCAATATATATATATATATATATATATATATATATATATAAAAATGAAACTAAAAAAAACCCCATCAAACTGATTGCTTCAACATTTTGGTATAGTATATTCAGTTTATTCATGCGTGTTTTTATATATTTCTTTTTAATTATTTATTTAATAAATTAGGTGGTTTCATTTGCCACGATCTGGCCATTTTTTTATTTGGGGAAAAATCACATCACCGCCCACCGTCACATGACACCACTAAAAAAGAACTTTTCGTCTCACTTCATAATGTGTTTACAATATGGGTAAATGTTCAATGGATAACATTTAATCACAGGATTATTGAAAATGTACTAATGTGATTAAATTAACCATGTGGTCGCTTTCCTGTCATTCATAAAAAATGTCGACATATCCAATGTGAATGGCGAGTTGGACTTATGTAAAAAAAAAAAAAAATACTAGAAAGATATACCAAATTGATTTTTCATTTTTGTTAATACAATTTTATTTTTATAAATAAAAATAAAGTATGATTGTTTTATGTTATTCTTTCGATCAAATTCGTTTTTTAGGGGTACAATTAAAAAAAAAAGAAAAAAAAAGTCAAATGTTAGCGAGATTGCCCACCTGCTAAATTCCATAAGTCTCACTTTTTTAACACCCTTTTTCTGTTAATATCATCGATTACATAAGTTTTAGACGATAAGAAAAAAAAAATTGAAAAAAAAAAACCAACTTTTCACGTGGAGATTCATTTTTTAATTATAATGTTGTACTAAATTGAATACAAAATTTATTGATTACTGAACCCTCACGTTAAGTTATAAAAAATGTTCTTTCAGATTTTTTTATGACCTGTAACTTAAGGGGAGGGGGGGGGTCTCGGTAAAAAAAAAAAAACAAAAAAACAATTTTCCATCGGTTTAACTTAAATATACTTACATCCAAAAAGAAAATCGGCTAAATTTTTTACTTTTCGAGATTTTCCAGTGAGTGTTCACATACATGTCTGTATTAAAATTTAACCCTCATGTTTTCCCTTCTGTCAACGGTCAAGAAGAACAGGCAGTGAACGTACATTGTATGATTTAAACGGATATACCATTTTAATTTAAAATATTGCGCTTCACAATTCGCTTGGCGTTTGCAATAATCATTAACACGGTTCACAGACAATTTTCACATCATGATGTCTTCTCACATAGACAAGTATATGTTACGTATACTACAGTCGGAAAATCAGATACTCTCTACATCTGCACAGAAAAAGGGACACCTCAAAGTATTGTGTATCCAACTTTTTCATTATTGTGTTCCATTTAAACAAACTGAGCCACATCAAGTGCTAGAGGTGACATGTCTCGTTGAACGCTTGGTGGCCGAAGTGTGGGTGCTCATTTTATGCTAAATTAACATGGAAAAGTGGTCCACCACTCTAAAATGTTAATTTTCTTTCTTTTCAAAATTTCTTTCATACTATTAGTATTAGGCCAAAAGAAAGTAGATCTTTATTTTTTTAGGTGGGTCACGTCGTAAAAAATTTACCGATTTCTGTATAGCCATTTATAGACTAATACAAACAAACACATGAAATCTTTTCTTCAGTTTTTCGTGTTTTTTTTTTTTTTTTTGAATATTAAAAAAATTAAAAAAATAAATAAATAAAACCCAAACATTTTTCTATCTAATCGGAATTATTTTTTCAAGCTATAGTCTCATAGAAATTAAGGCAATGTTCTCATTTTATTTCACTTTCTTTTTTTTTTTTTATTGTTCCATTTTCACCCCAAACAAGGCACAATGCCACTTTGATGTAGGGGGGGGGGGGGTTACTATCAGGGACATAAGTTGCAGGGATACTATGTAGGGAGATGAGCAGCAAGATGTCTGTTCACATTACACTTGAACTTCTGCATGTCAGTTCAGTACAGTTAGGGAGTCTAGCAGTTCTGGGGAAGAAACTATTAGAGCTTTCTTACATCTAGGAATCTCCACTGTGTAGGGCTGGTACTTTGCTGCTTGTCGGGTTTGACGGGGGTATTTACATCAAGGGGGGGGGTACAAAGGCTTGTAGTTCGTTGGAGCACCCACCATTAAAATACTTGTAGAACAGGTAGAGGGATTGATTGAGATTGTTGGACTGACTTCCTTATCTTGGTTGTTATGGTCACAACATTTTGGCCGTTTTGCCCTCCGGCCTTCATCAGGTGTTTCGTATCGAACTGGGGAACTGTTTGTTAGGAGTCTCGAACCCAACCCTTTATTATTATTATTACGGGGGTACCGTGTTTGGACTCCAGCTAGGCTCTGGGACATAGTTGCTGATTCTGTTTTGAATGTCCTAGTGACATATGGCCGCGTGGTCCTAGACGTTGTATCAAAGTTTACGGTTACTCAAAGGTGCTGAGTTCAATCCTGAACAAAGGCAGTGAAAAGTAACATTCAAAACAGAGAATCAGGTAAAAAATGAAAAATAACTAAACCATTTACCCCCCTCTCACTTTTACAAATATTTTTAACAAATGTTATCAAAGTCAAGATACAGAGAAATTGTCAGTAAATTGTTTAGTTATTTTTTCCGTTTTTTTTTTTACGCATCCGCAAATGCTATTAAAAAAGTCGATAAAAGTCATTTAAAAAGAAATTTAAAAACTAATGTCTGTAAATGTGAGACATGATTAAATGTTTAATAACTTTTTCTTTTAATATTCATAAAAAGTAAAACTTTTCAAAATAAATAATGTGACAAATAATCGTTTAGTTACTACGACAACGTCAGTAAATAAAAAAAAATGTTACGTGCGCTTGCGTCAGGAAGGGAGCGACGCATGTTTTTTTATGCTGGTCGTCATGGAACTCAACGCCCAAGGAGTACAAAAACCTATTTTATAAAAATCCAATGTTGCTTCCATTTCAAAATTGTTTTCTTAAAATTATATTTTTTTACAAACTTTTCAATCAATGTTTTTACAATTATATTTCGATTCCTAGTAAAAAAAAAAATAAATAAAAAAATAAAAAACAACCCACTTCTCCGTAAAAAAAAAAAAAAACAATCATTTAAATTAATTTGCTGTTGGCCTTTCAAAGTTGCTTTAATTCAAAAATGTATAAAATTATTTATTTGTTCGAAAAAACAAAAAACAAAAAAAAAACACCAAACTAATAAATGTTTTGGTTTTGTTTTGGTTTTCAAATGGCGCTCGCCCAGTTTAAACTATTATGAATATGTCATTTCAATTTTCTGTTTGAAAAAAAAAGTTCCATGAAAAACTTTCCCGTTCTCATTAATTAAATCGAAACATTTCCAATTAAACAATTATGGATATATGTTCTTTTTCACTTTATTTACTTTTTTTCATTGTTCTTTCCGGAAGTTTAATGTTTTTTGAACAAATAAATAATTTTAAACATTCTTTTGAATTGTCAAGATTCATTTTCTCCAGTAATATCGGTTTACCAAGTTTCTGGAAGTAATAAATGATAATTTTAGTTTAATTTAACGTTTACGGAAGTAATAAATGTTAATTTTGGTAAATTTATTCTTTCCCTTTTCGGAAGCAATCGTTCGGCCATATAATGATGTCTCCCCTAGATTTGGATAGCAAGTGCGTGAAAAAAATGGCGTCTCCAATTTCGGCAATAAAGGGTAGAAGCACCATTTTATTTAATATTTAAAATAAAATGGGGTACTTCTTGGGTGTTGAGTTCCATGGCGACGGAAGCTGTTCTTAAGATGAGGAGGTTGGGGATGATTATAAAGTAGACCTAATCTAAAAAAAAAAAAAAAGTTTTTTAAATGATTAAAATAATTTCTCACTTTTACAAACATTTTTACATGCGCACATAAGCAACTATTTTTTTTTACTTTTTTTTTTTTAATTTAAAAATTAGTAAATCAATAAATCCCTTAGTTACTAAGCCAACGTCAGTAAATAAAAAAATGTTACGTGCGCATGACTAAATAATTATGCTGGTCGCCGTGGAACTCAACGCCCAAGGAGTACCTAAGGTGGCACTTTGTTATCGTGCTATTTTTTAAAATAGTATTTTCACACTAAATTCAAATTTTACAATATCTTTTTCTTTTATTAATTTGTTAGGTGAAAGTACAGATAACCCGGTCGGTTTAGAATGTGTGGAAAATCTACCTCCCGAAAAAAACAAAAAACAAAAGGATACTCTGGATAATAACAAAAAATTAAAATTGTCTCAGTCTCGAAAGAGTTCTTCTCTACTGAACGAGGAAAAAAACGATGAAGTGTAGTTCCCCTTCTGTTTCTCTCTCCCTCTCTCTTCCTCTCTTAATATCTCTCTATCCATCTCTCCCTTTCCCTCTCTCAATCTTTCTCTCTATATCACCCTCTCCATCTCTTTTTGAGTCCCTTTCTCTCTCTAACTCCCTCTATCTCTCTCTCCTTTCGTCTGTCTCGCCTTCTGTTTCTAACTCTCCCCCTCTCACTATCTATCAATCCCTTTATCTCCTTCTCTATTTTCCTCTCACTTTCTCTTTTCTATCTATATATCTTCCTCTCTATCTGTCCATCTCTAATCCCTCATCCTATTTTAGTCTCCTAAATTAATTAGTGAGTAAGGCATTGTCAAAACATAGATAAATCCTAGTTTAGTCACCTAATTTACTGATTGTGAGAATAGAAGTTATTTGGAAATTACTGCTACCTTGAACAGCACCAGAAATAACTGGTAAAACCTTTCTAATTAAATTGATTTTGCCAGCCATTCGGTAACAAAATGACATAGCTTTAGGCCTTGCTGCATGAGGAATACCTGCGACCTTGCTGCCAAGTAGAAGAATTATTTATTCTACTTTGAAAAATTCAATTTTTCAAAAATCTCATGTTCGACATCTCCAAAACATCCAATATGGAGGAAAATATTGCAGAAATGCAAACTTATTGTTTAGGATGACTGCACAATGGTACGCAAAAAATCACTTGAGGTTCTTGGTCGATCCTTGCAAGATTTGCATGGCAATGTCAGACCATTTGGGAATGCAGTAATATTGCTTGCAGGAGATTTCAGACAAATGTTACCTGTTATTCTTCAATCAACACCAACAGATGAAATAAATGCTTGCCTCAAATACTCTACTTTTTTGTGCCATGTGAAGACATTAAACTTAACTCAAAATATGCATGTCCAGTTGCAGACTGTATCAGATCTTGACTACATTGATGATATCACCAAATCAGGTGAAAGATTTGCTGGCATTAAATAAACCATTAACAAGATGCAATTCTATGCTTCAAAGATAGCCACGAAGATAAACACTAATAAAACAAAGTTACTGACGGCAGGTTTTCTTCCAAGTGAAAAACAGTTGGTTGTCTTTAACTTGGAAACCACTCTTAAAGAGATCGATTGGTTCAAATATTTTGGCTTCATCATCACTGCAACAGGTCAAAGGGAGGAAGACATCCTCAAACACATCAACAATACTCGCACCATCTTCTGTTAACTTCTATCATGGTTCTGGTCTTGAAATGAAACGAGACTGAACACCATTCTCTTTTATGGCTGCAAGATTTAGCCTATGCAGGCAAGCGATGCATGTAAACTGGAGGTATTTGACTATCATTGCCTATACCGCATCTGCTGGCAACAGTTTATTTCCAACACGCTTGCTGCAAGATCAACTCCTTCCAAAAAAATCTCTCCTTGTCAGACGCTTTTATTGGTTTGACCACACCCTTTACAAAGCTTTGTAGATACTCAGGCGATTTCATACATGAAATCACCACTCCAACATAACCACCAGACTAGAACAGCAATGCCCAACTCAAAACCTGGCTTAGGATAGTAAGCAGGATACTGAACTGATTACAGGCGAATGACTTGCATTCATAACAGAAGCAACCTATGATTGCTATGCCTGATTAACCAATATTCGGGAAGTGGTGAACTTGTTGGAAAGCGCCGACCCAACCAATCCAATGTGAATGCCACAACCATAATCATGTCACTAAGAACCAGTTGTATAAGATGCAGATCAGAAGACAAGAGCTGTCTGAAGAGCTGACCTCTAAGGAATCTGTCAAGTGAACATACCTTTGGAGATTTACATTTTAGCATGCATCAATACACTACTGATGCCTCCCTGCTCAACCAATTAACCGAAAACGTGCTAAAGCTCAACTAAGCAGCAGCTTGATTGGAGAGACCATTATCAATGGAGTTTCAGTCCATTCTTAACATCTCAAGAAAATATGCAAAACATCTTTAACACAGACACATCTATCAAAAAGTTCTTGTGAAATTATTCATCCAAGAAAAGATTATACAAAATGAAAGGCAAAATAAGGAAAAAGATTGTCAAGCTGCCGCTAAAAAAGAAATAAAAGATCAACTCTTATCAATCAGTGAATCTGCTGAACATTTCAATAATTTCTTAAGTTCTTACCAGACAATGAGTGATTGCTGTATTATTATACTAACATTGGCCAAATTATTATATTTCCATCTAGTGGAACAATGATCAGATGGATATACAATGCGATCAGACTAAGCATATCAACTCTGTTGGTCAGACTAAATACATCAGTTGGATACATTGGTTTGGTCATAGTGAGAGAAGCAACTCTTGGATAATAAAATGCAGAGACCTTGAGGTGAAAGGATAGAGGAAAATGGGATGAAAGCTATCAACAAAAATCTTAGTACAATTTGAATAGAATGATACAATCTTAAATTGATTTACCTTTCAATGAAGTTAGGTACAAGGTCAGGTATGGCTTTATAAAGCCAGCACCAAGGATCAGTGTATTCTGGCTTACAAAAAATTACTGAGCAGCTGTCAGCATTCCTTGGTAAAAAGTGCAATAAACTCCTCCTCAGAGAGGACAAAACCTAGAAAGGTGGACCTCCTAAGACTGAACAAAGTAGTTTGACAGCAACAAAGCCACTATCAGACTGATCATACTTTTCAGAAATTACCTTAAAGAAACATTTTGTTTTATGTAAATGAATATTTAGTTGATAATGAGATTTTGACAGAAGGGTCATTTCTTCATAATAGCATTGACTGAAGGACATTATCTCAAAAAGAATATTTTTAACAGTAAATTATAGAGATTAATGTAGAAACACTGGAATTTTAACAAGGTCCAAGTACTTAAATAATATTCTGAAACAAATTAAAATTTAAATAAGAAATCAGCTGGAACGTTAACATCACTGACAACCTAAATTTCATTAAATTAAAAGAATGAATCATTAGATATCTTGAAGACAATACAGAGCCAAGAAATATTGAAAGCATTCAGATTAAAAAAAATAAAAAATAAATACATACCATTGAATACTTCATTAAACTCTCCAGGAGGGGCATGTAGGATGAAATCCGATGTAATCCTCACCTGTTTACAAAAGAGAGAAAAAGAAAATTACATCCTATGTGAATAATTAAAATCAAAAACATCTACAATAAATCTAGGGAGAGAGCAGCGCAAAAAACTGTCAAAATTATAAGAAAGAGTGCACACGTGAAGCTAAGGAAGGATAGAAAGTTATCCTTTAATGACTGAAGAGTCATTTAATTCCCCACCCCCACCTCTTTCATGAAATCTTGGTTTTTATAGTAATAATAAGTGAACAGAAAGATTGAACAAAAAGGGAAACAGAAATATAACAACTGTAGAAAAATTAAGGCCGTAAGGTTCTAGCAAATTGACAGAAATCAGCCTTTTCTTATAAAAAAAAAAAAAAAAAAAAAGGAAGACCCATATTCCTGTATCTAGAGAAATTTTGCAATCATACTTTTGTATAATTCCTCTAATACTGGAGTATCTGTTCCATGAAAAAAAAATGTTACAGTTTACTAGAAATGGATGGTTTAATTAAAAAAACAATTTTACTTGTACATCAGAAATGATGCCAAAATTTCATTTTCAAAAAAGCAAAATCATTTTGTTTAGTGCTATTACAAAAAATAAAAAAAGATTCCAAACAAATATTTCAAATTTTTCTTTAAAATATTAAAATAAACAAATATGAAAGTTTTTTTTTCATCTTTCCTAACTATATTAACATCAAAGCAGTTTATACTTATTTAATTCTGTGATTCAACCTAAGAACTTTAAAATATTGTATATCTAGTAATCTGAAAACACCAATAATTAGCTTTGGGATTTCTGAATTTGCATATTTATTTTATAACCAGTAAGGAAATTAATGTTCAATAATACAGATTTTTAATTTGCTATATTTTTTATACTATATGGAATAATTTTATCAATGGTATGTCTGATGCTGCTGGTATGCTGAGAACAAATACTACACCCTGATCTTAGTTAAGAAATTATGAACAACACTGTAAAATAAACTAATGAAAAAAACCCTTCATTTAATCAATTGTATTATCTTTTAAGGAGAGTGGGTCCTGTAGTATCATTTCCATTGGCACAAGCTTATCTTCCTAGGAATTACCTCCTTTAATTTTATAGGAGTGGGGTATAACCCATTCTGTTATGAGACCATACATTCATTACCTTCTTTTATGGTAGGATCCTCCCAAGTGTTACCTCCTAATTTTTTTTTTTTTTTTTTTTTTGGGGGGGGGGGTAGTGTACTACCTTCTGTTGTCAGGATACCATTTTAGTCATTAACTGCTTCCTTAGTAATCAGTGTAGTATATATTCATTCACCATATCTTCTCAAACTACCAAAATTATACTACTGTAAGAAATACATATTTGCTAGTTTACAATATTTCAACTGTTTAAGAAAAACAAAAAAACTAGTAATTTTTTTAGCATGGTTTTATTGAATTTAAAATATTTTTATTTAAAATTAAAAAAATTTTTTTGATGTAATTGTAGTATAAGAAAAGATATTAATTTACTTGAAAGTCTGAAACCCTTTCTAATTTCTTTCTGCCATTTAAATATGACTTCACACACACACACACACACACACACACACACACACACACACACACACACACACACACACACACACACACACACACACACAAAGCAAAGAGGTTAAAGAATTAGAATAGAACAAAAAGTTTTAATCTTTATATAAATTTTTAATGAAATCTCATAACTTGTTAAAAATGAATCAAAAGTTTGTACATCAACAGCTCATAGCTTCAATATTGCAATAAGCCCACCTCCTTATTGCAATAGATGTGGCATAATTCAACGTGGAATAGTAACTAATCTGCATTATACTAAAGTATGAATGCCACCCCCCCCAAAAAGAAAAAAAAAGAGAGAAACTAAAATTGCAACACTGAAAATAAAAAAGGCAAACTTCTATTATTAAAATATTTCTATCTAAAAATGAACTAGCTATCCCAATAGCTGTTTATTGCTATTTATATTCAGCAACTACAAAGCTACTTCAAACCAGCTGCTCTTGATGTTAAATATCGAATTACCCCCCCCCCCCAACGACACATCATTTATTCATATACTAGACATATCCCAGAACAGGTAAAATTAATTCCCTGAAGAGAAAAGTTTTGCACCACCTCAATAAAATCTAGATATATCTAGAAATTTTATTTCAATTTTGATAAAAATCTATTACAGGATTTTTCTTGTAGAATTTTAAAAGAAAATAAAATTCAGAGAATGGATCAAATTCAATGTAAATCTGAAATATTTGGATTTAAAAATTGTGCCTATATTATGACCCCTAAGAACCTTTTAAAATACTTCAAAAATAGTAAAAATTACAAAACATTTATTGATGTCCAAGAAAAAAAAAAAAAAAAAAAAAAAATTAAGATATCTGAATTTTCCACCAAAGAGTCCCTCCTCTCATTGCAAAACATTATAGTCCACTTTACAACCCGTTACACCTAGCAGTAACTGTATTCCATAATTCATTAGTTTAGAAGTGATTTCTCTGCATAGAAATAGATAAACATATACATACCTAACTTTATAGACCTGAATTATACATCAGGAACTGTTAGATTGTTTGGAAACTATGATTATGTGATTTTTTCAAAATTTGGCATGCTTAATAATGAATTCTTTACTCATGAAAAGAAATTTGTATACTTTGCTTGTACCAGTTCAAATAATGTTTTCTGAAAAGTTATTTTTTTATTGTGCTGGAAATACAATATTTATGTTGGATTTAAATTTGAATAGCAAGATTATTCTTTCTCTTTCAAAATTATAACTTTGAATGCATTTTTTCCCCCCAAGAAATATATTTATTACTACATAGAAAAATGCGAGCATGAAAGTAATATGGTTAAGATTAAGCTTAGAATACCACACCATTTTTTTTCTTTAGCTTGAATAAATTAAAATCAAGCATTATTGAAAAGAGCATAAAAAAACAATATCTTTAGTTTTTTAAAATCGGTCCATTAGAACTGGAGTTATGACCATTCAAAAAAATGCATCAGTCCTATTCAAATGCGTATAAGCTTGTTACTGAAAATGGTAGCAAATTTGCACAATTTACAGACTAACCCATTTTTAAAAAGTTTTATCTTCAGATCTTTTTAAGATATGATAAAATTTTGAACATATAATACCACAAAGGTTCAACTGGCATTATTTACGATCATCTCACTTGTTAACTTGCATTTCAGTTTCATTTTAACAGCTTTACGTAGAAACATCATAGAAACAGCTAAGAAAAATTGTAAGTAAAGCTTTATCATCATAGGAAGTATTATTCTGATGGACATTATCATTTGCCATTATAACATTATGAAAAGATGGCGACCGAGAAATCCAAAATGGCCACCACGACACGATCCAAAGAAATTAAAATATGGCTTGTAGCATATCAAATTAAAGAAAATTTTGTACAGATCAAAATTATTTTCAAGTACATTAACCTAATTAAGTTTCATTTTAATGGCTTAAAGTAGAAACATCATAGAAACAGCTAAGAAAAATGGTAAGTAAGGCTTTATCATCATGCAAAATATTTTTCTGATGGGCATTATTTGTCATTATACCGTGAAAACTCCAAGATGGCTACCACGACACGATTCAAACAAATTAACAAAATATGGCTTCTAGATTATCTTCTAGCAAATTTTGTACAGATTATAATTATGTTTTCAAGTACATTAAACTAATTAGTATTAATTATACTAATTAGCTTGTGACTGAATTTTATTTTAACAGCTCCAAGTTACCATGACAATTATCAGGTGAGTTTCTACCACTATTTTGTATAATTTTTTTATTTTTAAGTCATTGTCGAGACTTCAAGCGACATTGTGGCCATTTTTTCTTGTTTTCATGTAACGCTCGACACCACTTTTTTTTTTAACAGATAAACATTTACAATACCAAAATTTATCAAGATAAGTAGAAGAGTAACTTGCCTTTGGTAACATTTATTTGTTATATATTGTTTTTTGACCACTTTTTCATACCTCTGTGGATTGTAAAACAAATTTCATAAAAGTTATTCTTTTACTTAACTGAATAAGTGGTTTATGCGTTTTAACTCATTTAAAAGTGTGGTCATTGTCAGTTTTTCAAAGAATTTATTTTTTTTAAATATTCTTTTCTTTTCCATAGTTAAAAATTCATGTTTTAACAAAAAAAAAAAAAAAATTAAAAAATAATACTTTATGTTCATAAGTTGACGAACGATTTGTTAACAGTCTCAGCACACAAAAATTCTCATGTTTACATGCGGTTGTCAACTTTTATCTACTCATGCATAAAAAGTTTTTATCCAATTCTTTGGAAATTTTAGGATAAAAGAAATTAATATATTTGCTGTTAAATAGTGTTCGAACACAGTTTATATCTTTACTTATCTTTGTATTACAAAGCGTCAATTTTGAGATATCTTATTTGCGACTCGAAAACCAAGAATAGCAAAAAAAAAAAAAAAAAAAATTTTTTAAATAAAAAACATTCATTGTCGGTTATTCTTTTTTCAAAAAAAAGAATTTTTTTTCTTGTCCATAATTAACGATGGTACTACTACAGTTTATCGCCAAAAATTGGGATGCCATTTTTGGGGGGGGCACCTGTTGTCAAAATAAGAGGGAGCAATCAGTATTTTAAACTATGACCAAAGCATGAAATAAATAAAAAAAATAAAAACTAATGACTGCGTGCGCCAGCATAGTATAATCACCAACCTCCTTCATTGAAAAAAAAACAAAAAAAACCACCCCTCCCTGTAGAAAAGTGCCCAGTTGAGGGTGAAGAAAATGTTTTCAGCCAATTTTCAATATTTGTCGTCTGAAGGGTAGAGCTTCAAAATGATACAGATCTTGTGAAAATCTGTCGAAAGTTTTAGGCAGACATGCAAACATTTAAACAGGTGAGATTTATATTGAGAGATTACATTTCAGTGATGTAATGTTTCAGCAGAGTCAAGAAATAATGAAAACAAATTCATATAATGGGTATAACATGGACAAAAACCAGAAATCCGAAACAACATTACAGCAATCACACTATAAAGCTGTATCTAGTATTAAGCATTTGAAAAAAAAAAAAAAAAAAAAAAAAGAAATATTGGGTTAAAGTTCATTTTATAAATACATCTGAATTTGTTTAAAAATATGTTCTGAAATCAGTAGCTTAAAAATACACATGTATACTGCTAAATATCCAAGGACCATGAGGAGAATTTTAATAACCTCTCCATCAGATTAATCTTCTCTTGTATATTAGATATAGTTATAAGCAAAAAATATTAACACCAAAGAATAACAAATTATGGTCACCATCATCTGATGAAGTGATGATTTTATAAGATTTTCAGATCACAAATAATCACTAATTTACCTTCATACTATTCTCCTTCCTCTTAAGAGCACTTAATATTGCTACAAAAAAAACTATTATAGCTAATTCAGAAATTGACATAAAACTAATCAGGAAAACAATTTCATATGAACTAGAAAGAATAACTGATATTACTATGAGGGCCCTGATTGGTGCAATTGACTGAACTGGTAGGGCTTTACATTTTAAAGAAAATTGTAAATTTTACTGAGAGAAACCTAGATAGAAAAATAAATGTTGCATGAGATTTTCAGGAAATTGGATCTAAAAATATCTATAGATATAAACTTTGAATTTAATTAATAATAGCTATTAATCCTATCACAAACTAAACCATATACTGGGGGAAATGAAAAAAATCTTTTTTAATTGATAGTCCCTTTAAAAACAATTCAATAAAAATAAACAATACTATAATGAAGCTCTGATCTGCATGTTTGGATATTTTTCCCTCTTTAAGACCATATGCCTTTTGTCACATTTTTTACACTACTTTTTCAGTAAAAATGCTATATCTTTGTTAAAACACAAGATTAAGCAATGAAATTTACCATATAAGTGTATTTTTGTGCAAGGAATCTTAATATGCTACTGAAAATCTCCAGAAATAAATGGTTTCCAAATAATCTGCAGTAAATGTACATAAATATGCTGCGATTGCTTAAAAATGCCATGTATTCATTAAAAGAAAAGTTAAAGAACTCAAAGTTTAGTAGTAATGCATTTAATGTGCCAAAAACTAAACTCGAAATCTAGGATTGGTTAAAAATGAATATATTGCAATATTTCTTTGGTATTATTGTAGATTAATACCTTCTGCTACCCCTTCTCATCTGACCACCTCTCCAAAATATGTGATTCTACCTTTATAGACAATTGCATGTGAACAACTTGAAAAACTTTAATAAAAGATAAACAAAAATTATTTTAGAATTTAATATAAAATGATTTCCCATTTTGAATCATTCGAGCGTTTTAGGGCAGTCCCCCCCCCTTTCCTACGATAGATAAATCCTGGGTGTTTTTTTGTTTGTTTGTTTTCTAAAAGACGATTATGCGAAGGTGGGGAGGTTGCCACTGACTTTGGGTTAATGATAGGGCTAAGGAAAATTATGTGTGAACATCCTGAAGACTTCATAGAAACAAAACAAAAACAATTTTAGAATTTAGAGTGGGGGTTGGTTTCACATAAATGTAAAATAATTCACCATTTCAAGACGATCCTAGCATTTTAGGACAGTTGACCAATTTATTTTTTATGGGAGATTAATCATGTGCACTTTCTTTAAACGTTTTTTATGCTTTTTATTTATTTATTTATTTATTTTTTTAACTTGGAACAAATCATAAGGGCATGATCTGTTAGGGTCCAAATTAGATTTATCTTACGTTTTTTAGGGCAAAATGAATCCCAACGAATGTACAATCCTGTAAATGTTGGTTTACGGTATATAGATGTATGGTAACTTGGTGTTTTTGTTACCAATACATCAAGGAAAGCAATGGAGGAATTGCACTCTCCCTCATAAGTGTACTTTAACGCAGGATGCATTCCATTGAGTAAGGAGAAAAAGGTGTTTGCTTCCGTTTAGTTATTAAATAAACAGAATGTGTCGTCAACATATCAGAACTACCCTAATGGTTTTATGGGTCCAGATAGTAAGCGCTCTTCATAGAACCCCACAAAAATATTCGCCATGGTTGGTTCAAGTACTGAGCCCATGGCCACACCATCTTTTTGCCGATACATAATATTGTTGAAACTAAATTCTACAGAGGTCGTGGCAAATTTCATAAGTTCAATAAAGATGTTTTCAGGAATAGGAGGAGATGATATCCGGCCCCGATATAAAAAATCTGCACAGATATCTATAGTTTCCAATTAGATGAGGAATTGGAAACAATTACGGATACTTTATCCAAAAACAGGTACCCACTAGATGTGATTAGGTCAGTTATGAAAAAGAAATTGGCTGAATTCTCTCGAATGAAAGAGAATATAGTAGCCAAATGTCCAATTTATCTTCGTTTGCCTTGGTTGGGTACAGTAAGTGAGAAATTTGCCAAACAAATAAGTTCAGCAGTTCATGGATGTTATTTTGCTGCCAAAGTGTGTGTTGTGTTCTCTATGAGAACTTTATTACATCTTCTTGAAAAGACATTCTACCCCCCACCACCATAATAGTAACGTTATTTACAATTTTGACTGTGGTTGCGGTACCAACTACTTGGATTTACGTTGAGATCGAGATGCACTCGAGAGCGGATGGAAGTTGAACTTGGATGTCTTCAAGTCCAACGTTAAATTCCTAATGAACCGCTCCCTTAAGTAAACACTTCATCAAATCTCCACACTAACGTAATGTACTTGCAATAACCCTTATCCCCGAGTGGCTTCTGGGCCTTGATAAGTGGTGATCACTGTAAAAAAAAAAAAAAAAAAAAACTAGATGCCCTAGACGTCGTATGGGAGTTGATAACGACTACAGTTTGACATTTAGAGTTGATTGTGAAACAGAGAGACAAATGTAACATTGATAGAATGGGGGAAGACACACATTCACAAGTCCAACAGTCAATTTATATGTGAACATTGGCGTTTGTGTTTTTCCTTTTTTCATATTTCTATTTTGTGAACCGCGTGTGTTCTCATCGACAGTCGCCAACGGGAAAAGGACAATCCGACCAAAAGAAGAACAGTTGAACGAAAAATCCATGGTACACGACGGGAGTCGGCGATTGTCGAGGAGCCACACACACGTCGGGTTACACCAGGAGAAGTTTTTGTATACCTCCCAGATCGTAATTTCTCAAAAGGACATCATCTCTATCTTCTTTATTATCAAGTTTTAAAAAATTTCAACTGTCCCGTTCTCTCAGCTGTTTGTCTTTTTCGTATAAAGCGAAACTATTTGAACGAAAACGCAACCTCCTGGCCTTCCGACCGGGTAGTATCTGTTCTGTAATTGGTCCTTGGTCAATGTAGGGGAAACTCTTCATACTGAGACAATATTTATTTGGATACTTCAGAGTGCCCTCTTTTTTGGGGGGAGCTGCTTTTCCTCCATATTAAAAACGACCTTCGTGGGAGGTTTAAAAGCACTGCCAGTTCTGCAAGTCATCTCTTTGATATACGTTAAATTTGAATGCTTTACACTCCCAATCGTGTCATGGAGTAGGGCTAAGACGTCAGATTTTCTTTCACTTTCTTTTCCGCCTTCGCTTGCCTACTACCACTTTTTTTTTTTTTTTTTTTTACACCTCCAAAACCAAAACACATAGGCTAGTAATTAATAAAAAAAAAAACTATTTTTTCCTCCATCTAAAAAAAAAAAAAAAAAAAAAAAAAAAAAAAAAAAAATGGGAATACAAACACACACACACCACATAAATTTAATGTCCGCACTACCTGATATATGCTTTCCGTAAATTCCTATAAAATTTCCAGTGAGAGTCACTCTCCCAAACAAGTCATATTTTACAGGTGGTAGAAGGACACATACTCTGTCATTATTTTCTTCTGTCTTTTCGTTTTCACTATTACAGAATATTTTATAGGATTCACTTTTTACACACCTCAGTGATTAATTGATTTTCTCATATTCATTTAGCATGTAATTAATGCTGCCATGTGTTTTGGTTTTCTTTGCTTCCATCAATTTGATTAGTTGCTCATATTTGTTCAACTGTTTAAGAGATTACAATTTCTGAAAAGTTTTATAATTATTTTTAAGATATTTGTTCTTAATCATTTTGATAAAACATTTTTGTCATATTACACCAAAAAATAAACATTGTGCTTTATTTTCTAAAATGTTTAATTTTTTTTATTCAATAAAAATGATTTGCCATGTCACAAAAGAAGAAAAAGAAAAAAGGCATTGTAAGTTTATTTTAGTAGAATGAAATTAAAACACAGATGGAACTTGATTTTAGCCCATTATCTTTTAAAACGTTTTCATCATACCGCAACGGAAAATAAACACTGATTTTGTTTTTACATAGAACATCCTCCTTCACTTTGATTAGGTATCCCAAACCAAAATTTTATTTTCATTATATCTAAAAATAATTAATGGAGTCATATAGATTTTTGTAAACCATAAAGAAAAGTACCAAATGTATTTTCATAGCTTAATTAGCCATCAAGTTATGGTCGTTCAAAGTTTGTCCGAAAGTTGAAAATTTGCTATCATGGTCCAGAAGTCAAATTTCATAGTATATAACTAAAAATGTAAGCTACTAACAAGTGAAAACTCCTTATAAATGTAATGTCATCTTGTGGTAAATGAAAATTAATACTAATGAAAGCAATAATTATTAGATGAAACCAACCTAAACACTAGGCAAAATCCCACTACCAACGGGGAAAAAAAAGTGCAAATATGACACGGAAATGCAACTTTGACTGTTCATATCAATTTCATTTGAATAGCTAATGTATTGAATCTTTCATAACACAGAGATCAAGATAATTTTTTTTTAATTATAAATTGATAAAACCACTCAATTGTGGACCATGTAAAAGCAGTCGAACAGACAATTTGGTAAAAAGGTTAAAAAAAAAAAAAAAAAAAAAAAAAAAGAGTCAAAAGTATACGTTACTGAAATTGCTGTAAAAATGTAACCATTGGAGGTAGAAGCTTAAAACTTTGCAACTTTACTAATTTTTGGGTGAAGAATTCAAAAAAATGTTTGACTTGTTTCTAATAACAAAACTTTTTGCCACAGAAATATTTTTACTTTGGGGAATTTAAACTCGCCAAAAAAGAGTTGACAACAATAAGATTTAGAAATTTGTTATACAAAAAGTCACAAGTCATTTTTTTCAAGCATTGAAAAACTTTCAACTTAAAAGACAAGTAAACAAGTAAGATATTTTATAGGCAGAGGTCTTACTACAATTCCTTTCCTTATTGATTTTCTCTCAGAATTCTTTCATAAGCTTCTGCTAGGGTAGATATATCAAGAACACTCCAAATCCTACCATCACTTGAAACTGGCATTACCTCAAAACCCCATCTGTAAACAAATGCCGACTCTACCTGTGCAATGTCATCTGACAAAGGCCATCGAAAAAAGTCTTTTCTAACTTTGGTTTGCAATAAAAATTTTATTACAGCGCTGGATGCAGATATAACCTCCATGACTTGGCCAATGTAAAAGTTGGTGCCATAGTAGACAGCAACCCATTGTCCTTGATGCTCATAACTGAAGATATCCTGAGATGGTTCTTCATCACAACTGCAGGAATTATCTGAATGTTCAGCAGATTCACTAACGGACTTTTTTTGTTGCTTTGGAGGTGGAAATGAATTAACTGGATTTCTTCTCAAGTTGTCAGAAAGAGCAGCTTTCAGTTGAACTTTATTTCCACTGGTGTTGATTTTGACACCTAACACTATTCTCTATGCTATTCTCTATCTATATAAGAGCCAGGTACGTCCAAGGATGGAATACTGTTGCCACATCTGGGCAGGAGCTGCTAGAAAGAACTTGTCCTGCCTTGATAGAGTTCAAAATAGACTTCGTAGCCTCGTAGGAGATGTCCTTTTCTCCTCCTTGCAACCTCTATCTCACAGAAGAGATGTTGCGAGTTTGTCTCTGATGTTTCGTTATTTTCATGGAAAGTGTTCAACTGAGCTTCAATCTATGGTCCCCCCTCGCCAAACTTTCACAAGAAACACTCTTCTAGCTGTAAACACTATCAATAATTTCCCCCACTCTTTATCTGTGCCTAAACCTAAACGTAGATTCCATGAACAAAGCTTCTTTCTTAGAACTGCACGCCTGTGGAATTGTCTTCCGTTTTCCTGCTTTCCGGCTGACTACAATATGGTTTTGTTCAAGTCTAAAGTAAATAAGTTCTTGATGAGCCGTTCCATATAAGTTATTAAATTTACCAAATTTTCATTACTAATGATTACTATATTGACCAACTTCTACTGTACACTCTTTAACCCTTATCCTTGAGTGGCCTCTGGGCCTTGATAATGTGGTGATGCCTTTGTAAAAAAAAAAAAAAAAAAAAAAAAAAAAAAAAACACAACCTTGAAATATCTCAGTTCAAGTTTATCAAAAACACCTGATAAAACATAGGTCTCAAGGGTACTTCTACAGTTTATCGCCGAAAATGCAGATGCCATTTTTTTTTTTTGCGCACCTATCATTAAAATGGAGGGAGCAAAGAACATATGAAAGTTTGAAAGAAGATATAGAAAATAAACAACTGACATTATTTTTAAATTGTAAATTTTCATTTCTTTTATTGACATACTAAAAATATTATTTTAAACAATAACTTTCTAGAACTTTTAAATAAACAAAAACAAACTCATCTAAGAATTTTGATATATCCATAGTGAAACAAGTTGTTTGTTTACGTTTTCACTCAGTCGTGCGATTTTCGGAATTTTTTCAACTGAATTTCTTTCATAATCCTTTCGCTGAAGTTTTCAAGTTGGATTTTTTTGTGAAAAACTTAAAAACCCTTTTTTAAGCTCACCATATTGATAAGTGACCTTTTTCTTTAAAATGGTACCATTTTTTTAATACCTAGAGACTCACAGTATTGCGCGCACCAAATTTGAAAAACAAACTTTTTTTTGTATAAAAAATAAAGTGGCATTCATCAAGTGAACATAACTTGAAGTAGCCTGGAAAAAAAAAACTATTAAAGACACAAGAAAAACAATTATATATCTATAAGGCAAAAAGATTAAATTTTATTTAAATAAAAACTTTATCAAAATAACCCCAAAAATAAACGATATCGCAAATTGAAGTTGAGGGAAATTTAACTTTATTTACCAGTTTTCGCATCCTAAACTAGGCTAGTTTGGGATACCTACTTTATACAATTTTTGTCATCTTGCAAGAAGCAACAAACATTGCGATTTCTTTTTCATAAAACAGACAAAAATAGACAACTTTCTTTTAAAAATTACTTTTAAGATTTTTTTCTCGCAAACATTTAAAATTTATTCAATTTTTTACAAATTGCTTACTATATATTAAAGACACTTTATTTCTCTCACAAAAAAACTATTCAATTTTTTACAAATTCACAAATGTAAAGCGGTACTGAATAAATACTTTCAGCATTTAAAGATACTTATTCCGAGCAAAGTTATTACTTCAGTCTACAAGGAATTCTCAGACAAGGAAAGATTAGAGATAATGAAAACTGAATACTTTCAGCATTTTTAAATACTATTTATAAGATTCAACCATTATTTTTTTTTTTTGGGGGGGGGGACTGAGAGAGGAGGGGCTTATTCTTTTAACAGAAAGTTTTCTGTTAAAAGAATAAGGCCCTCCTCTCTTTCAGCCCCCCCCCTCCAAGAAAGGTTGAAAGTAGTATTTAAAAATATTCAGTTTTCATTATCTCTAATCTTTTTAACTTTTTTAATTTTTTCTTATCTTATGAGATCATTAATGATGGAAACGGTCTGCACATCATCACAAGATATGAATATATTTACATAAAGAAAAAAAAAAAAATATATATATATATATATATATATATATATATATATATAAAATAAAATAAAAATTCTCACCTGATGAGAAACAGTTGGTTTTTTAATAAACCAATTTGCTTAGAAACATTAGGATGTTCAGTGTAGTGAGTATGTAATGTTTGTCTCTCTCTTTCTCTCTCTCTCTCTCTATATATATATATAGATATATATATATATATATATACACACACACACACACATTAGCAGGGATGAATGAGGATCAAATATTCCAGTCTCCTATATTTTTGTCATCAAATCAGTGACATTGCGAGTTTGTCTCTACTTTATAATTATTTTCATCGCAAGTGCATGTATGAGCTCCAATCTTAGAACTGCACGCTTGTGGAACTCTACCATTTTGCTGCTTTCCATCATCTTCAAGTCCAACATGACTAAGTTCTTAATAAGTAATTAAATTTACCAAATTTCCACTACTAATTACTACCATTACATTCATTACCCTTATCCTTATCCTTGAGTGGCCTCCAGGTCTTGATAGGTGGCAACTCATTTGTAAAATTAAAAATAAATTGATTGCCTACTCTAGTTAGGTCCTCCTCCCCCACGCAGTGTACTGAGAGAAAACTTCATATGCCTCTCTACAATGACTTAGTCCACAATACATTGCAAAAAACATTCATTTCAAATGCGTTCCTGTCTTATAAAAGAATGTACAGTTGATTTTAGATGATTGGCCTTTCTGTTTGCGCGGTGATAACATGGTAGGCCATAAAAGTGTTACCTTTCGTTGAAATCAGGCTTTATTCTTGAATCAAATTTTTTCAATACTTATCAGACGCAAGTACCTTTGTGTGAAATTTCAAAAGAAAAATTGATCTAGTCATTTCCGAGTACATAGGGAACGAACTCACACCCACAAAGTTCCTTTTATATAATACTAGCAGGGGTATCCGGCATTGCCCGGGTGGTTAGAGGTGTGTTGTTGGGGTAAATCAAACCAAAAGAATAAGCGAAGTAAGAACCCTGTTTAAATACTATATAAAAAGAAACAATGTTAAAACTTCATAAAAAAATCGTTGCCTGGGTGTTTGTGCTTGGGAGGGAGGGGGGGGGTAACAAAAAAAAGTTTTGGTAAGTAGGTAGGATCGAACCTGAAGCCTTGAGGCGAAGTTGGAAAATAAAGTATGAAAAAAAAAACCTGACACGTTAACCGGTCGCCCAGCAAGAAAGAGTAACTGAAACACGTTTGAATTTATTTAAGTAGAAACAGAATTGACAGGTTCCCACACTTAATTACTTAATGAGGTCAAATAGAAGTAGCAGAGTTAACTTTTACTGCTTTTTTTTTGGTTTGTTTATTCAACTTTGGCTGGTTTTGTCTCCCCAAGATGTTGGAGGGGACTGTCCAAATTGAAAAGCAATTGTCTAGGGGGTATATAAACACTTCTAAGCGATAGTAGCCCCCCCCCTCCGGAACCCAGTGAAAAAAAGCCTTTCTTGGACATACAAAAATGCGCGCGCCGCATTTGCCTTTTTTATATATATATATATATATATATATATATATATATATATATATATATACACACACACACATACACAATGTATATATACATACACTCATGAGCAAAAAAAAAAAAAAAAAAAATGGGCTAAGAGTGAAAGAAGGAAGAAATCGGTTTTTCAATATTTTTCCATGAATTTTTAATTTTAACTGAATATTTCTATTTTGCAGAGCATTATTATTATAGCATATAAGTGAAAAAATTAATCTTAAAAACAGTAAGAGGCATCTTGGCAAGGATATAAAAACCTGAATTGCAGAATTAAGGCAATTCAAAATGCTTTACAAGTAGATTTTTGATATTTTAAGAAAAAAAAATGTGAAAACATCTTTCTGTAGTGAAGCGAATTGGTCAAAGGTTTGAAGTCGAACGCTTGGTAAAAGGGAAATCTGGATCTGAGCATCCATTTTGAAGGACGACCACAGGCTTTAATTAACTGCTTTGAAGGATCAAAGAAAACTTATGAATTCAAAACAGGGGCTGGAAATTCTCTTTCAGCTATACAATATCTAGACGAATGAAAAATGGAATTTTCCTCTAAAAGGTGTGCAAAGAAGCCATTTTTATCTAAGAACATCATCAATGATAGAAAGAAATTTTTCTCATGTTATAGCAAGAAAGATACAGACTGGTTCAGGAATGTTTTCTGGTCAGATGAATCAAGATTTTGTCTTGTTAGTGATGCTCCCGATGCTCCTGAACGGTGCAATTGAAGAACTCAAGAAAAATTTTCGCCAAGTTGCATAAAAACGACAGTTAAACACGGGAATGGAGAGATAATGGTATGGGGAACTTTTACTGCAGCAGGAGTTGGGGAACTTATTAGATGTGAGAAGTCAAAGGAATACATTCGAATATTAGAAACAGGACTGTTACTAAGTATCCAGAAGCTGGTAATATCCCAGAACATTATTTTTCAACATGATAATGCCCCTACACACACTGCTAAAGTCACAAAAAATGTTTTTCTGATAATTCAATTGATGTGATGTTTTGACGAGGTGAAAGCCCCAATTTAAACCCAAATGAGAATATTTGGTCCATAATATCTCGTGCATTGGATGGAAGAACTTTTTCGAACAACGACAAACTGGGAAGCTGTGCAAAGTGAATGGAATAGCATCGCCTCTTCAGTGTTCCACTTTGGTTGAGAGCATATCTAAAAGGATTGATCTTTTAAAGAAATCAAAAGTGAATGCGATTCCTTCCTAAACATTTATTAAAGCAAATGTCTTGTTCTGTGTTATTAGTCTCGTTTAAGTTTCTTTGTTCAATTGTTCTTTGTTTAATATAGCTTTTAGTGCAATAAAATTTGTTTGGCCCATTTTTTTTTTTTTTTTTTTTGCTCACAAGTGTACATAATAGATGAATTACTAAAATTATACAACCTTAATGTAAATTCCCTGGCCTTCCCAGCAATAAAATCCTGTTTCAAATGAATACTGGAAGATTTTCTACTTCATTGGAGTCCTTGTCTTTTGAATTACTTCACTCATTCCAATTGTATCAAGATGTAAAACTTTAAATTTAATGTGAACAAACATCTTGTTGTCCAATTCCCTACCTTGGTAGCATCTCTATAAATCTGGTCCCTTTCACAGTAACCCCCTACATTTCAGTGGCAATGTATCTTGTTTGGGGTAAACAAAAAATTGTCATTTTTCCATAACAAATGATTACTCCCATGCAATGTTGGGTAAGAATCAAAAAAAAAAAAAAAAAAAAGTGGTGTAAAGTTATTTTCAAATTTCACTCAAAATAGCAATTGAAGATAAGTCATTATCATATTGGTTGATCCTTTTGGAACCACACCCAAATATTCTAAAGTTTCCAGGCAAGTAAATTTGCAATCGTTTTGATGAGAGCACTTGTTTCTTATCAATATATTCAAGGAGTAATGGCATTCGGATTTAAAATGTTTGGGTAAAAATAAATTTTAAAAGATGTCAATCTAGCCACAAAGACAGTGTATCAACTTTGGCCAGTTTTTTTTAGAAACTGATAGGATAGAAAGTGACGAGTTGCTTTTGTGTATACAATGCTATTAAACCTTATGTCTACGATGTTTGTTGTAATTTTAAAATTCATTACATGATTTGGATTCTAAAAAAATGCTAAAGATTAAGTTTTTAAAAAATTAAGCTGGCAAATCTTGTCTAATTGTCTGATGACTCTCGATCAAATTTAATGCAAATCTGAAATATTTGAATTATTTAAATGAGAAGTTGTACCCATATTATACACCCTAGAATCCCTTGAAAATACTTCAAAGAAACTGAAATTTGGAGAATATTTTGTTTGTGGCTAATAACTACTGTTAACCCCCCCCCCCATATCTGAATTTTCATGAACGGCTTCCTTTTTACTCCTTTTGCATTAAACTAACCATTATATCAAGCAGTTGTGTTTTAAAATTTATAGTGATCAGTTAATTAGTTTAAGAGTGAATCCTATATATAGAAATAGATATAGCATTAGATCAGCAGGTGGTTATGATATACTGTTTAGTAAGTAAAACCTACATTTTTTGTTAACTATTAAATTCCTGACTCACGACAACATAATGGGAGGGACAGACAATAGTTGTTGTCCTCTAGTGAAGTCACATCAACTGAGCAATTAAGACATAGATGGAATGCGATGGCTTGTTTGCTAGAGCACATCTTGACTAAATATGGGAAGTGGGACACATCAATTAGGAGAAGTGCTAATACAATGCAGCTGTGTGAGAGACTTCACACCAGAGAGAGGAAACACAAAAATAGTCAAGCCTGCATTACAATTTTCTTTAGGGGGATGAAATGTAGTGATTTGAATTCATGAGGAGAGAAGGGAAAAGTAAAACAAAAAAAACATAAACTTAGATAAATTTAAAAAGATTGAGGCATTTTAATTCAAAAGTTCAATAAAGACTATCATAGCTGATTACCCAGCATTGCCCAGAGACACAAACAAAATAGAGTTTTAAAGCTTCTCTCTATGACACTCCCCTTTATCACATACCATTCAAATCAAAGGGCAACAGAAATAAATTTCTTTAAATGTAGCTCACTCCCAACTGAACATTAAGTTTCCATATTCTGTCAAAGGCAATATTGAAAAAGAAATGAACTTTATAGTCATGTTTTGTGTAGTTCTTTCCCTTTATATAATAGGAAATATAAGTAACCTCTTCCCCATTATTGAACTGCATACTAATATTTTGTAATTTCTGTTAATATAAATTGTCACGTTACAAAAGCAAATCAAATGTTTCTATGTCTACCTGTTGTTGAAAATTAAAAAAAAATACTTTTGAGATTATAAAATAAATAGAAGTTCCTGTTTCTTTGTTCACAAACTGAAGATAAGACTCAATCATATATTATGAAAGTTCAGCATATTTGGAGAAGTTCATTTCATTTTGATCAAAAGTGATACATTATTGTGGGGTCAGCAAGCTAGCTTGATGTCAATATCAGACTAATAATACAAAACATTCACTACTTTTCACCATTTTAAGACCATCATTTTGGGGCGATTCCAATTTTGGAAATTCTGTTTTTAAAATTATAAGAGAAATAAAATGCTCATTAAACAAAGTAATTTAAAATCAAATTAGAAAATTAACAAAGTATGGTTTATGAGCAAAAATTAGCTTCACACAAGCAAACATACAAGTTTATGCTGATGTAGGCTAATGTAAAGTCAGTAATAACTGTAATACTATTTTTTTAATGGAAATTGCTCCAGACAAAGCATGAAACCATTTAATGTAAGGATCTATAAAAAAAATAAATATAAAAACTATTCAGGTGTGCCCACTTCAAGTTTAATTCAATGTTTACAGTAGCTTCAAATCGTTTATTCTGTACCTTTAAAACTTTCTTTTAATATAAAGAAAAGAAAAATCTTCTGAACGCTATTAAAAGTTAAATTCTTCACTAGTTTGCAGTTTGGAGACGGAAGTGTTGTTGTGATAAGTGATTCCTATACTAATTCGCACTTTTTATTTTTAGATTCAAATATTAATAACTACATTTTATTTCAGTATTTAATTTATGTATTTCTGTTGTATTAAATGCTAGCTTTTTTTTCTCGTCCATAAATGTTTATCTACCAAGTTGATCTTAAATATTGTATAATCAATCCATTATATTATCATTTTCAGTCCCCCACCCCTAATTTCAGGCTTCCATCTTATCTCGCAATTACTTATAACGTCACCAACTAACTTCGGAAGAACCCCCCCCCCATCCGCTTTTCTTTTATATCGTAAGTTTCTTAAAACGTGACTAGTTAAAGTTCAGAATAAAATCACGCTTTTCTTTTAACGGTTAATTTAAAAAAAAAAAAAAAAAAATCTTCTGAACGCTATTAAAAGTTAAATTCTTCACTAGTTTGCAGTTTGGAGACGGAAGTGTTGTTGAGATAAGTGATTCCTATACTAATTCACACTTTATTTTTGGATTCAAATACTAATAACTACATTTTTTTTCAGCATTTAATTTATGTATTTCTGTTGTATTAAATGCTAGCTTTTTTTCTCGTCCATAAATGTTTATTTATCTACCGAGTTGATTGCAAAAATAGATTACCTAATTGTACTCATTTTTAGTTTGTGAGAGGGGAATCTATCACCATACCTTCCCTTAAACACGTCAGTTGGACTTTTATTAAGTACAATACTTAATAGTTTTTTTTTTGTTTTTTTTTTTAAACGGAGAGTACAAAATGCATTGTGGATGCGTTATCAGCAGCTCCTGTTACTCTCGCTTCTTCTTATTTGTCCCTCAGTCCTCATTTTTTTAATGAGTGATTTTTCTGACAAAGGGAGAAGAAAAAGCTGTTTTCTAGGTTGGCAGTATTTTGCGCGAACAGTTGGCAGAGTTGGTGGAAATTTTGTTTCTATGTCTATCCTTGTAGCCATGTCACTAGTAAGGGTGCTGGAGGTAAACGTTTTGTCTGGGCTGACGTTATCTGCCTGATAGTCAGGGACCCGAACCTTGGATTAACCACTAAGGAGGCTGTCCTATCAGCAGGTGCAAAGTACTGGGGCTGCTGTATTGCCATTTGGTGAATGGAATCTGGACCATGCAGTAGCTTCTGGTGGGGCCTCTCGATGCCATACTAGTGGGTAATTGTTACGGCTTTACCTTATCATTAGCTACAAAAAAAATTTTTTTTTAAATTCTTCGTTTCTTTTTCTCTCTTAGTTTCCTCTCTCTGTTCTGCTCTAAGTAAATCTAACGACCTAGTCCACAAATTCCAAAATTTCATCATGACAAGTTTCAAGAAAAAATACACGATTAAACCTGGTTCTCCAAATTCCAACGTAGACCCCTACTACCATGTCTCCTTCTCCAACATGAGGAGTCTTCGTTCTAACCTTCCAGAGGTTGAAACCCAATTACAGGAGACTAAACCAGACCTTTTATTTTTAAGTGAAACTGGCATTGGACAGGCTATTTCCCTAGAAGAGTTTGCAATTACAGGATACTCTAACTTAACTTCTAAATCTGACCCCCAAGATCGCCATGGGCATGGAATATGTGCCTATATTATAGATAGCTTTCCATGTGGGAGGGACATCTCCAGGGAAGATCCTAACTTACCCTATATGTGCTTCCAGGTTGCTTTAGCTCACACTACGGCATTTATATTTACTCTCTATCACCCCCATGACAGCGGAGTTACTATCTTTCAAAGCATATCTGAGAAAATTGACCAAGTCCTATCTGCTTATCCTTCAGCTAACATTCACATATGTGGAGACTTCAATGTTCACAACGTCGAATGGTTGAACCACTCAAAGACCGATGATGAGGCGAGATTCTGTCATGATTTCTCCATTGCCTATGACCTCACTCAGATTGTTCAGGAACCCACCCGTGTGCCCGATAATGACGGCCAGTATGCGAGCCTACTAGACCTTTTTCTCACAACTTGCCCTGAACTATGTTCAGTTTCTGTTCTGTCACCTCTTGGATCTTCCGACCACTCTGTTGTATCAATTAAAATAAAAATGAAATGTAATAAGTCCCCAGACGTACCTCTCCATTGTACAGTATATCGATACACTAAGGCTGACTGGGATAGCTTCCGTACATTTATATCTGATCTACCTCTGCATTCCATGTTTAAAAAGGATGTGTCCTCTATAGTATTAGACCTGACTGAATGGTTAATTGTAGGTATTGACCATTTCATACCCTCGAAAAAGTTTCAGCAAAAACCTAACAGCCAGCCATGGTTCTCTCCAGAATGTGCTGCTGCCATTGCGCACAGAAATCACTTTTTCCACTGCTTCAAACGTAATAGATGTATGGAAACTAAAGCCGTTTTCAGGACTGCCAGCAACCATTGTAAGAAAGTAATAAGGAACGCAAGAGAGTTGTATGCTCAATCTGTTAAGTCCAAAGTAGCTGAGCAGCGGCTTGGTTCCCACCAGTTTTGGAAAATAGCAAACAGAATCCTGAACAGAAGCGTGTGCTCCATCCCAACTATTATCAATGGACCTGAGGTAATCTCGTCAGCATCAGACAAAGCCAAACTCTTTGTCAAGAACTT
Source organism: Euprymna scolopes (assembly GCF_053919585.1). NCBI lineage: Eukaryota > Metazoa > Mollusca > Cephalopoda > Sepiida > Sepiolidae > Euprymna > Euprymna scolopes. The sequence continues at coordinate 23,246,349 of NC_136521.1, read as the reverse complement.
TGCAGCTAATTCTACCCTTTGCGACCAAGGCCGCCAACCCCCAATATTTCCTCCTGTATCAGAAAACACGCTATGTGATATACGTATATCTGTACGTGATGTTGCCAAGCTAATCAAAAACCTTGATTCCAGTAAAGCAACTGGCCCTGACGGTATTCCAATTATAGTACTCAAAAAACTTAAGGAGAATAGTTTCCCATCTCCCTGGAAAATCTCATCAGTATGCCCTGTATTTAAGAATTCAGGTGATCGCTCATCCCCCTCTCAGTACAGGCCAATAAGTCTCCTGTGCGTCATGAGTAAGTTGCTAGAATCTGTGTTAAATACAGAAGTAATCAACCATCTCAACAAAAATAACCTTAGTGACACTCAATATGGTTTCCGTTCTGCTAGATCTACAGCAGATGTGCTTACAGTTATATCGCATAGGATTAGCAAATCTCTCGACGGAGGCAACCTTTCTAGGGCAATTGCTCTTGACATATCTAAAGCCTTTGATAGGGTATGGCATAAAGGTTTACTTCATAAGATCGCTAGCTATGGTATTGCTGGAAAAGTCTTCTCAATTATTAAATCATTTCTTTCTGATAGGTTCATAAGAGTAGTAGTTGAGGGGCAAAAATCAGAAGCTCACAGTATTAATGCCGGTGTCCCTCAGGGGTCCATCCTGGGCCCAACTCTTTTCCTGATCTACATTAATGATCTTCCAAATCACATCCTTACATCATTTGTAGACACTACCATTTATGGTAGCACATCTAAGACAGTAAACGACCAAGTTCTCTCCAATTCTCTCTCCTCTGATCTTGAGCATGTAGTACAATGGGGAAAGGAGTGGCTGGTTACTTTTAATGCATCTAAAACCAAGCTTTCTCTCTTTACATCAACATTCTAATCCACATTTGGCATCAATTGAAATAAATGGCTCTCGTCTTCAGGAGGCCTCAAGTTTTGACAAGCTTCTGGGCTTGACCATTACTCCTGATCTTAAATGGAACACGTACATCAAATATGTTGCCAAGGCCGCTGGAAAAATGGTGGGATCTTTCTATCGATCCGGTAGATATCTCACTGCTGATGCTATTCTCTATCTATATAAGAGCCAGGTACATCCAAGGATGGAATACTGTTGCCACATCTGGGCAGGAGCTGCTAGAAAGGACTTGTCCTGCCTTGATAGAGTTCAAAATAGACTTCGTAGCCTCGTAGGAGATGTCCTTTTCTCCTCCTTGCAACCTCTATCTCACAGAAGAGATGTTGCGAGTTTGTCTCTGATGTATCGTTATTTTCATGGAAAGTGTTCGACTGAGCTTCAATCTATGGTCCCCCCTCGCCAAACTTTCACAAGAAACACTCTTCTAGCTGTAAACACTATCAATAATTCCCCCCACTCTTTATCTGTGCCTAAACCTAAACGTAGATTCCATGAACAAAGCTTCTTTCTTAGAACTGCACGCCTGTGGAATTGTCTTCCGTTTTCCTGCTTTCCGGCTAACTACAATATGGTTGTGTTCAAGTCTAAAGTAAATAAGTTCTTGATGAGCCGTTCCATATAAGTTATCAAATTTACCAAATTTTCATAACTAATGATTACTATATTGTCCAATTTCTACTGTACACTCTTTAACCCTTATCCTTGAGTGGCCTCTGGGCCTTGATAATGTGGTGATGCCTATGTAAAAAAAAAAAAAAAAAAAAAAAAAAAAAAATTTCAGCTGCATTCAGTTTTAATGCCAGAAGTGAAACCTCCACTCTATGATAAAGACCAATGTTTACACATATTTGTCCAATCACATAAAAATTAGCAATTAAAAACTGCCAGACAATTGTTTTAAATGTTTTGGAGAAAGCAGAAAATAAATAGCAAGTCACATGCCACATCCTCATTTTTAATGCCCCCCCCCCCTCAAAAAAAAAAATTATTTCATAATGTGACATTTTTTTTTATCTAATTTTCTTTTTAATTTATTTGATTTTTTTTCAGTTTTTCAGTCACTTCACTGATTTAGACATTATTTTATACATTAGTTGTAAACACAGGCGAAGTATATCTACCGTACCATCATAAATTTTGATGGAGGGGTTATACTTGTTTTTAAATTAGAAGTATTTATCTATCGTAACACAAAGACTTTAAAAGTTTATTACATGATTTTAAAAGGACATAACCTTGTCTGATTGGGGACAATGTCTTTATCCTTTTTTTCAATTTTCTTATTTTGTTCTAGTTGGGGATGGGGCATCCTACATACTCTTTTTAAGATTCTAACAGTCCATTGCAACTGTATCTCACTTGCACCCAGGGTTTCCCAGGCATATTTGCCAGCTGTGTAGCTAATGATATTTGGTATTTTCTTAATAATTATGGACATGGGTCCATAATTATTAAGATACTTTTGAAAGTAGAAGCTAAAAAATGTTTTATGTCAATTTTATGTTTGAAGAACTCTCCCAGACATGCAGCTGCCATTTTGTGTGTTGAGCATACATGCAGTTGGAATAAAAAGAAAAATGGTAACAAGAAACATTTAGATTTACACAAACATTTATTCTCAGATAATCAAAGGCAAATAATAAATACATGATAAATAAAAGAGTGAACATTGCCGAGGTCAATGAATGACAAGGCATGGACAATGTATGTGACGTTCTGCAGACTGATGGCTGCAACCAGAAAAGAAGATGTCTGAAAACGACTGTCACCAGGATTAGCAAAAGGCATACCAAGATTGTCAGGCGATATTGGAACCTCAGTTAGAAAGAGAATGATACTCGGTTTCTACATTCCCAATGTGGGTGGAATTATATTTTTCATTTCCAGCATAAGAAAGTGCATTATCTCACTGCCTAGTATAATTAAGGAAAAATTACTTGGATATAATTCAAGGAAGATTACTCAGAGTATCTACAAAGCCAACACATATTTAGACACATGTTCAGATGTGAAGCATAAAATAAAAAAAATTATATTTTAGGGCCGAGAAATATTCATTATTATTTTCAATTTGCATACTAGTTTCCTCATCAGCACTTATTAAGGCCATAAGTCACTGGATTGGTTGGTTGTTTTACGACATATCAACCCTTTTCGGGTTATTTAATGCCGAATCCAAAGATTTTGAAGAAAAACTTTAATAGAATATATTTGTTGTTTTCAAATCAGTTTCTATTTAACCCATAGTTGGGACCCTAACAGGTACTACCACTCCGGGTCAGAGTGGACCTGGGAGCAATGGTAATTAAAGGGTGGCTCCACACTCCCCAAAGCCCGCAAGCTGGGGCCTCCCCACTGGATATAGTTTAAGGTCATATCCAGGACCCATAAGTCACTGGAGGATAAGGATTAACGAGATGGAATGAAGAACCATCAAAGATTAAGAATAACTGCTGAGATTGATCAAGTTCAAATACTTGTGGAAACAGTTCATAGCAGGAATTTGCTAACATTCAACTTTAAGGCAACTCTGCAGGAAAGCAGTCTTGTAATAATGTGTTTCATAAATGGGAAGTTCTTGTGAAGAAGCTTTGTTGTGGAAATTCTGCCTAACACAAAATTTTTTTCGTTGTGATAGAAAAACAAGTTTCATGAATCTCTTACAGAGAGGAAGCAGAGATTAGAGCTTAGTTAAGCATCTTCCATTGAAATAATGATAGAGTAGACTATCAATATCTTTTCTAGGAGACGTGTTCAACTGATGTCTTAGCTGCATCAACCAGCAGATCTAAATCCTAATGAACTGTTGCGAGATGAAGTTGACAGACAAAATCAGAGCTAAACACAAATGCAGCTGATCCTTCAGATCAGAATAGCGAAAGAAACAAAGAAGTCTTGGTACATATAAATGCCTCCTTAATGTTTATAAAAATAAGTGTTCAGTTTAAACAAGATTTTTTATTATATATCCAGCTACACCTTCGGAAAATGTGTCACTCAGAATTTCAGAAATACCTAAAAATAATCTCTTCAGACAAAGCATGCGTCATTAAAAATCAGCGAAATTGAAATTGGAAGGTAAATTCGTCAAAAATCATTAAAGGGGTAACAGCATTTTAATGAATCAAGCATTTTTCTGTTCTCCTTGAGTAATAAAGTGGGTAAAAAAACTGAAATTATTTGTGAGTAGAGAGCACATACAAGAAAGCTTTTACAACTTTATTTACAGTAGCTTTTAGTGAAAAATTGTAAAAATACAATTTTGGAGTAGAGAAATATCACTTTAGTTATTTGTAGTTGATCCCATGTCTCCAATTCAAATTCTGTTCAATTTTAAGAAAAATATTAAAACATGTTTGAAGGCATAATTGAAAAAGTTTAAAAAAGTTTTCAGTTTCTAATAAAGTAGTCAATTTATGTTAATAGCAAGAGATGGTGAAAGGCAAAGAGATATACAAGAAAAGTGTTTTAAAATAAAAGCAGATAGAAAGGAGGTGGAACATAATGAAAAAAAAAAAAGAAATTTGGGTCAATTAGTCCCAGAGAGATCGTAACATCACAACTTTTCTATATCCCATTCTTTGACACAGACTACTGTTCCTGACCAGTCCTCCAGATCAATAGGATCAGCAAGCCTCACTTTTAGACCTATTTCTGACAACAGTTCCCAAGAACTGTAAAAAATGCCCATTACCCACTTAGGAATGCTGATCATGTAGTAATGATAGACCCTAAACTCTCGACTAAGTTGAAGAGCTATTGCTGAAGACGGCAAGGTACTACAAGAAGGCTGACGACTGGAAAGCAATAGGAATCACACTAGAGAGTGATGATAAATGGGGGAGTCAGTTCTTTCACTGACTCATCCCATTCATCATCACTCTTTGCCAAAATCTTTGAGGATTTAATTAATAAAGCACTAGTCCATTACCTCATAGATACTAAACTTCTTTCTGACAAATGGTGTGAATTTAGGCAAGCCCATTTTACTGTAGATATCCTAACTACCATCTTTGAATGTATATGCTATGCACTAGATAAGGTAGAGAAGACTAAGCCAGTAGCCCTAGATATATCTAAGGCCTTCGGCAGGGTATGGCACAATAGTATTCTTATACAAATTAAGTATTAGGGTATTAATGGATGAATACTTAAACATTTGTAAAAGAAAAATCCTTTTCCTTAATGGTTGTATGTCAAATGATATAAATGCGGAGGTGCCTCAGGTTGATCCTTAGACCTTTATTATTCCATAACAGATATGAGGAGAAAACAAACAAATATCTAAGGAAACCTTAGAGGAAGGTCTCCAGTCTGTGTGAAATGGGAATATAAATGAATGGTAACATTCGATGCTGCAAAGACTAAGCTATTATTGGTTAGATTCAGCAGAAGACGAAACACATGTCAGTGGATAATTATATTTTAAAAACAAAATTATATATATATATATAGATAGATAGATAGAGAGAGAGAGAGGGGGGGGGGCCTATTATTGCCAAGATGAGAAGTTAGTGGCCTTTTGACAGGGATTGTCCTCGATCTCCCCCAAATTGTATTTATCTTGGTAGAACACTGCCCACTTCAATCCTCACTAAGAATATAATTAGAATTATTTAAGAATTCTACCCAGTCATGGATGATGGAACAACAAGAACAATCTACCTCCATAAATTAACAGTTCAGTTTGAAATTCTGTAAAGATTTACCGAGTTTTACAAGACACACGTCAAGGAGGTCAAAGGTTACATAGGATAAAACATTATGAGAACAACATTCAAAACGAGAACAGTAGTCTGAATAATTGAAACATTCACTTCAAAGATTGATCAAAAAAATAATCGGATGCCTGTTTTTTTATGTCACAGTAAACTTTTCTTTATGAGGTTATAATTGTAAAGTGCTTGACAAATTGTAGATATAATCATTTATAAAAAACAAAAAATATGAAATTCGTTTAAATCAACCACAAAAGATTCCATGGAGGAGACTTGAAATATTGTTTGTCAACTTGAGATATTTGTTTTGTCTCAAGGACAGATATTGTTTTAGTGATTAACAAAAATACAAAAACAGAACTTATGTCAGATTTACTAAATCAATACCAACTATTTTTATATTCAACCAATTTTTGTTTTAAGAAATCTAGGTGTTTGAAGGGTTCTTTTAAGAATTTCAATCCTTACAGAAATTTCACAATTGTGATGGAAGTAGCTACCTGAGTAATCAACAAACAGTATAAACTTTTCTTTTTTTAAAAAAAAGAAATTCATTGTGATTTTTTTTTTTTTAATGTTCAGAAGCAAGCAATGTTTTTAATTACTTTTTAACTCTTAATTTTTGGTGTAGTGGAGGAAATGTTGCCATCTGAACTTTGGGTTAGCTTAGTGATATAGTTTAAGTGCTATTGTTTTTCTTTTTGGTAGGAGAAAAGCAAATGTAGGCGAGAGGCCAATACATTAGATATATTTATAAAATATTAGAAGGCCAAGAAGTAGTAGGAAGCAATTTTGTCGAAACAGGTGAATAATATTTATCTGAAAATGGACATAAATCAGAAACCTTGAAGAAACATGAATCATACTTTGAAAAATAATATTTCACTTATTGATCTTCATATGTCTAACACATGGGGACATACCTGCAAAGTCAGAAAACCAAAGCTTCCAGGATTTTCAGAAACATTTTTACACTCAAAATTGTTACAGCATGGAATGCCTGCATCAGTTGTTGACTGTCCTTTAAAATCCTCATACTTCCAGAAATTTGCTAAAACTACATCTACATACACACATGTATATCAAAATCATACACTCTTCATTTCCTTGACAATTTCACATTATACATGCATTTTTGTGAAGTTGTTTGGCACCGCAGCATTGAACATATCCTCACATATAGATATGATGATTGCAACGTCTTGTTAGACGAGTGTCACTCTCTCAGACACGTGAAGTCCATGAGCCCAAAAATGACTTCCATCGCCACAGGGCCATTTTAATAGACAAATGCTTGAGGGAGTATCTGTACACAGATGATGTTACAGAGTCTTAGCTTTGTACGACAGCTAAGTCTCTCTCTCGGTTCAAAATGTTGAGATCCAGCAACAAGCAAGAGCAAGATGGTCAGCAACGTTAAACTGCAGACAAGCTTAATGCGGGTACTGGTCTCCCGCTTTCTGGTTTTTTAAATCAGAGATTTGCTTCTCCTAGAAAGGTTGCCTTCACCACGGCTTACGGGAGCCCTCTCTACCCCAACACACACAAACACATGGTGCTAGTTGGCTGTTGACCCTGAAAAAGGGTTCATTCGCCCTTTGGAAGGTCTTGTTTTTAATCCTTCAGGGAGACTAGCCACCCTCCTCACCAAACAAGTCTGATGGGGAAACCAGTTTAGTCGCCGGTGACCCGGCCATGAGGCAGGTAGTACTGGGTCACATGGTACCAGTAGCATATATATATATATATATATATATATATATATATATATATATATACACACACACACACATACTAGAATACCGGTTCTAATATAAAATTTTTGCAACAGTTTTATGTCCCTTTACAAGGATTAAAAAACTCAAGATATACTACTAATATCTTATTCCAATTTTGATTAAACTCCATTACATGATTTTGATTCTAGGAAATATGTCAAATTTAAGGCTACAGATGTCTTTTGACAATGAAATTCAAGTGGTCATCCTAAATAGATGTCTAACGACTATGGATTAAATTCAATACACATCTGAAATAATATTTCACATAGGAAGTTGTATTCATATTATGTCCTCTAAAAATACCTCAAAGAAACTGAAATCAGAATATTACTGGATATCATATCTATTGTTAAATTTCACAAAATTCAAAAGGTCTCCAAATTTTTATGAAAGGCTCTCATCCCTTTTTTATCCCTATTGCATAAAACTAAATATAGCTCACATTTGAAACCTTACAAGTGTTTCGAAATTTATAATAGTTGGTTAATTAGTTCAGGAGTTAATCCTGTACAAATATATAAACATATCTAACATTATAAAGAGAAATTTCTTGTGAAAAATTAACTCCCATTTGAAGGATTTCAAAAAGATCAATCTGAATGAATATAAAAATTGCATTGTACAAAAAAAGTCGACTGGATCAATTGGAATGCAGAACTACCAGATTTACATCAGAAATATTTCACATAAATAGGTCATGTTTCCCAGAGATTGAACAGTTTACTTAAATAACATTCACTAATAAAGAGAAATTATAAATCTGTAAGATGTTTCTCCCTAGTAATTGAACAATACCTTTTTTTTTTTGTTGACAATTCTTGCAATCATGCATAAGAAATTGAAAGGTTGCCAGAATGTTAGTTGAGAATTGATCGCTGAACAAATAATTGTATTTTTATTTTTAATATTCATCTGATTAAAGTTAAAATGTTTTATTTAATATTATCGATTCTTTATATTTAAATTTTTCTTAACTTTTGTTCACCCTCAAAAAAGGCATTTGCTAGCAAAATGTTTGTTCAAATTACATTTAAATTATGTGCTGACAGGGAAGCAGGAAGGGAATTCTAAAGTGGTCCAAGGAGAGAAATAAAGTAGAAAATCTTCCAGCATTGAACAATGAATGGAGAGGATATTGCCGCTAGTCAAGTAGGTCAGTGATAGGAGGGAGCATAGAGGTGTAGTAAGTTCATTGGAACCCTTTCTGCAAAAATACTTGTAAAACAAAGGACGCAACAATACCAGAAGGGTTGAAGCTTGGCACACAGTGCAGGCTGGTTAAAAAGTATTTTTAATATCCTGTCCAACAAGGAGAGGCAAGTGATTGGTCAAACGTGACAATACTACATGCAAAGTAGTAATTTTATAGAGATCTAGAATACTGGTGGGTGCGAGAAGCTTTCTAACCTAATAGTTGGAGCCTGCCTTCTTTGCAGCACACTTGGCAGTATCTTCTATGCACTTATTCCATTTTATGTTACTCAAGAATGTCAGGCCAAGGAATTTAAACAAACTCTCAGAGAGGATGCTATCAGCCATGATAATCGATAGTTGAAAAGTATTTTTTTTAAAAGGAAGGGAGCTTGGTGTTGGTAGCATTAAATGCGAGCATCCATTTTTGATTTGCATTATACTACAGACTGGAGGTCATTTTCCAACGATTCAACTATTGCCTTGCATGTATGAATATTTGATTTGTGCTCCTGCTGGGAATAGCATGTGGTGTCATCAGCATATGCATCAATTTGTGATGTGATTGAATTGTTGATGTCGTTTATAAAGATCAGGAATAATATAAGTCCTAGTATCGACTCCTGAGGTACACCCACATTGATGTAGTGTTTTTTATTAGATGTACAACTATTAAGAACTTAGATCTTTAATTTAGTGGAGAAAGATTTGATTATATTTAATATTCATCCAATAAGATCGAGAAGAATTTCATGCCAAATGTCAAAGATCGTGGAGATTTCATCTAATTCAGTGTATGGTGGGATATCAATAACATACTATTGGTCAGAAAGAGAAAGAAGTTCAACATGTTTAAGGTGGTTATCTATCACTAAATTGATTCATTATTCAAAGAAGTGAAGAGTGAAATAGACAGAGTGATAATTTTTGCAAGTCACTTATTTTGCTAAAGTTCTTAAAAACTGATACCACAGAGGCAATTTTCCAGCTATTAGGGAAGCAACATTCTGCAATGCATTTGATAAAAGCTTAAGGAGGAGAGGGAATGCTCAACATAGTATTACTTTATTATGGTATAGATAGTTGCATTGATATTTTTATGATAGCCAGTCTAACGATATAAATTTTATCAAAGTCGAGACAAATTTACTAAAATGAATATGATTCATTTGCACAGTTAGTCTCTGTGTTGGCTGGCACCATGAAAAAAAAAAAGTTTGTGCGTGATATCTATTATACCTTCTATCTTTCTACTTCTTGCAACCCATCTATTTTTCTCTCTTCCTCGTTTTTTCACCTCACTCTACACCCATCCATTCCTCGCAAGTCATTTAATTCTCCTTGATATAATAGATCACATTGGATGTGGTCAAAACACCCCTTAGGAAGCCTGGCCCAGTTAACTCAACAAATGAAAACTAATTTTATATATATTAATCATCCAAAATCAAATCAAAAAAATACCAAATTTATAAGTTTCATAGGTTTTTAACTTTTAGTTTGACATACTCACTCACATACACAACTACCCTCTGGTCGCATATTTTTACTAGTTGCGATTGGATCTACCAGCCTAGCAAGAAGAAGATATAACATAAGAAAAATCATTTTGAAGATTATCATTATAATCACCCAATTACATCTGTGCTATACGTAATTTCAGTAAATATTGTTATAATATAATGAAGGGAAGAGTCTATGGAGCATGTATAAGCAGTGTGATGATGTATGGAAGTGAAACCTAGCTAGTTAGAGTTGAGGACATGCGTAGAATGATGCGAATGATGAATGTGTAATATGAATTTTAAAGTCAGGCTTAGATCTGAAACCTCATAAGATTTAATCTGGACGGACAGGATATCGAAATGTATGCAAACTAGAAGATTGTTGGTTTGGTCAGATTGAAAGACTAAAGTGCTTGAGTTAGTGCATGTAGAACAGTTAAGGTAATAGGATCAGTGGATAGGAGTAGGATAAGGAATACATGGAAAGAAGGAAGGATTTAAGAAAAAGGGAGGTAAATGAAGACCAGGATAGAAATCGATTTGTTTAGAAGTATTTCTAATAAGCGATCCAACATGTAGCATGTAAAACAAATGTTAAACTGAATATGATAATGAGCCAACTCAAATTCTCACAACTAATGACTATTCCACTTTGGTAATATGATTCACTTATATGAGTCTGCGTTGATAGCAACGATTTACATTCTTAACAAGAGTCACGAGAACAGTTTAGCATATATGAAACATTAGCACAAAAGGAGAAACCAGAACAAAATCTCATCTTGAAAGAGTTACGCTAATACATTCAAACTGAATCGACTGGATTTAATCTTACCCAGCCTTGAAGATATTTTTTCAAAATTAAATGGAGGAAAAATATTCTCAAAACTTGATCCATCGTGCATATTTGCAAATGCTATTTGAAGAAAACTGTACAGAATTGTTGACTATAAACATGAATTCAATAGACTACATTAGTATAAAAATAGTGCTAGGAATCAAATAGTGGATGCCATGTTGAATGACAAATTTTGTAGTAGCATATCTTGATATCTCAAGAAAAAAGTTGAGAATAACACTAATCGTATGAAAATGGTATTTAATAAAATTATGATATACAATTTTAATCTAAATATTGATCAATGCAAACTTTTTTAACAATTCAGGACACATAGTTGGTGAAAAGATCCAACTAGATCTACAGCAATAAAAAATGCTTCCTTCAAGAAACGTCTTAACATTGCATACGTTTTGGAATTCGCAAATTTTATTTGGAGTAATTAATTTAGTTAATGTATGTATTCTTCATAGAATACATGCATTAACTAAATTACCCCAGATACAAAACGGGGGTGATTTCCTGAATGTCAAAAGAAATGAAAGTTTTAATACCGACTTATTTCTCATTTATTATGATCTTAAGAAAAGAGACATACATTATGATTATTATGCTAGTTACTTGTAAGATTATGGTGTTTTACTATACAACAAACGTATTCCACACATCAAGAACATTAGCAACAGAAAAAAAAAATAACCAAATAGAAAAAGAAGCACTATGCATGATATTTGCAAAAAATATATATTCCTGAAATATTTGACAAATAGATCAATTACTAATGTTTGAGTCCCAGAAAGATTCATACTGGGAATTATCTGCATAGATTGATAACTTTTCCTTTAAAACTATACATTTCCAATGGAATTCCTTCCAAAGAAAATAGCACAAATAGTGAGCCTCTAGAGGGAACAGAAACAGATTTTAAAAAATAAATATACATTGCAATATGAGAAAGGAATTACCTGTATCTGTCGAGATTAGATTTCAAATGTGAATATGAATTTAAGTCAGATCACGAGAATAGTTTTCTTTTGATGGCATTTTGTTATACAGTGATCATATGGTAATATATGCAACTCTCACTCCATAACAATAAGATTGAATGACCAAGCAGAAAGGTTTGTAGACTTGTTAAGAAAATCAGACTAAAGAGAAAACACTCGTATTCGTAAGATTCAATCATAACTTGACATAACAAAACCCAAAAGTTTAAAAAATATAATGCTTGTAATTTACAAAATATTTCAAGTTCAAAAAAATCTAATTAAAATGGAAAGCTCCCTAAAAAGGCAGTATTGAGAAAAAAATTTATTAAAAGATCCTATGATTAGCTCAAAATGTATAAATCTGAATCCAATCATAGAGAAAAGCCTATGAAGATTTGTGTGAAGCATCAAAACAGGAACCATCTTTGACTTTAGACACTGATCTACAAAAGAAAACTATAACTTCCAAAGAGAAGTGAAATTTTAAAATGAGATGTAAAGTAATGATGATCACTCATTGTCAGAATGAAACAAGTCCCAAATAGAGTATGTTTGTTGAAAAGAATAAAAAAGGATAAATAGTTGATTTTGAATACTGCATCCAAGTGTAATTATTGCTGGATTAAAATACAAAAAAAAACTTACTTTGAATAAGCTAATAAAAACCAATTCAGCCATTTTAAGTTATTAATCGATTCAAAACAGATTTGCATTTAATGCAGTATGACATCCTGTTAGTAATTTCAAAACCTTTAAACTGCAAAAGTAACTTTGATTTGAATTGCAGTCAAGCATTATGATCCTTTTGTGCAGCTAAAACATAATATTCATTTTCTCATGTTCCTTTTGGAGTGTCAAAGAATTAAGTTTCAACTTTTATCCAAACAGTCTTTATTAAATCTAGAAACGAAGAGAGGAAGCAATAAAAAGGATGTTCATAAAACAATTTTTAAATAGCATTTCAAACATAATTACTCTATTCTCACTTTGAACTTGAAAAATCACACATGCTCACATTTGATATAAGAAACCATGCTCCAGCCCTGAAAACTATTTTTATCTTTTTTTTTAATCCCTAAAATCAAACCAAAACATTGTCTTTGTTGTTTATGAATCTTTGTCACACACATGAGCTTCATGGCAAAAAAATAAAAATAACGACTACTAATACCATCTCCAGATTTCTTGTAAAATTCTACTCCAGAAAAAATTGTTTAATCTTTATGTTTTCAATTGCAATCCTGTTTAAGCTAAAATTAAAATTATGTCAGATGGAATTAAAGAAAACTTTGTCATTAAATTCCTCATGTGAAAGTTCTAATTACTGCCATATCAATTTCTATAACACCCAGTCAAGCTATATCTATACTCCTATAAATTCGGTTTTCTTTTTTGTGTATTGATATTCATATTAAAAACCCTCTTTTCTATTTATTTAAAAAGAAAATACAATTTTCTTATATATGGGTTGTGGAATTGCAATCACTAGCAAAAGATCTAGCTAATTTGCATATTCTTTTAAACATTCATTTTAATTAATTCCCTATTAGTTTTTTTTCGGTTTTCTTATGGGATGATCATCTTTAGTTAACTATTACATGTAATTATATTCATGCAGATATTCTACATGATTTATACTTGCATAATATTTGCGTAAAAAGTTTACAGTGAACACAAAATTGTTTCCATATATATTTATGTATGCGTGTATATTTTTGTTTAATCTATCTATCTATATATCCATAAAAGTGAACGTGTGTGCATGTACATTTCCCTACGCAATAGTCTACAGACTCGAAATTTGATATACAGGGTACAGAGATTTGGAAAAATTGTGATCGGTTTTTGGTGAGAAATTTGGCTGTTAAGAGGTAAAAGTTCAAGGATTTGACCTTCGAGAACTCTACCAAACTCCTCCGAAAATTTTGGATATAAACACTTGAAATTTTAGATATAGGTTCCTTGGACATGGATCTAACTTAATAACTTGATTTGAGCCCAAAACAATAAATCTTAAGGGGTCATAATATGGGTCAAAGTTACAAAAAAAAAAAAAAAAAAAAAAAAAAAAAAAAAAAAAAAAAAAAGAAATACCTCTGCGGTCTCTACCAAATTACTCAGACAATTTATGGTCTAAACATGTGAAATTTTACATAAAAGTGTATTCAAACATAGGGCAAGCTTTTAAATCGGTTTTTGGCCGAAAATTTTTAGTTACTATTATATAAATGTATGTATGTATGTTTGCATGTCTGCCTAAAACTTTCGATGACGGATTTTACCAAGATCAGTATTGTTTTGAAATTCGACCTTTCAGACGACAAATATTGAAAAATTGGCTAAAAACATTAATATCTTCACCTTAAACCGGGCATTTTTCTACAGGGGAAGGAGGGTTTCGCTGATATTTTTGAAAGTCATCCACTCCTTTCGATTGTCCAGCCTTAATTAAAACCTACGCCACTTCTGGTTTGGCGGTGGTCGTAACAGCAAAAGACATCAGGTTTTCTTCCCATTCTTTTCCTCCTTCACGATACGGGTTCGAGCCTGCCTTCCTACTATTACTTTTTTTTTTTTTTTTGCTCAACACACACATCCAAACACCCGGGCAACGCCGGGCTGAAATGCTAGTATATCTATTAAAGTGAAATTGTGTGTGTGTGTGTGTGTGTGTGTGTGTGTGTGTAGGGGGGGGGTGTAACATTTCCCTACCTAACTACTGTCAATTTTTCAGTCTACAGATTAGAAATTTGACATAAGGGGTTTTGGAAAATCTTTTTAATTGGTTTTCAGCCAGAAATTTGGCAGTTAAGGGGTCAAAGTTCTACAATTTGACCTTTGAAAACTCTACCAAACTCCTCCACCAATTTAGGGTCTAAACACTTGAAATTTTAAATGTAGGTTACTTGGACATAGGCCAAACTTAATAATTTGATTTGAGCCCAAAAACAATAAATGATAAGGGGTCAAAGTTTCAAAAAATTTTACCTCTGCAGTCTCTACAAAATTACTCAGCCAGTTTCTTGTCTAAACATTTGAAATTTTACATAAAGAGTATTCAGAGATCGGGCAAGCTTTTTAATCGGTTTAGGTCGAAAATTTGGCTGCCAAGGAGTCAAAGTTCAAAAGATTTAATCTTTGCGATTTTTAGCAAACTACTCAGCCAATTTTTGGTCTAAACCTTTGAAATTTATACATAATGGGTATTCAGATATGTGGTACGCATTTTAATAAGTTTTGGGGCGAAAATTTGGCTGCAACAAGGTCAAAGTTGAAAGACTTGACCTTTGCAGATTCTACCAAACTCCTCTGCTAATTTGGGGTCTAAACACTTTAAATTTTAGATGTAGGTAACTTGGACATGGGTCAAACTTTTTATTTTGATTTGAGACAAAAACAATACATGTTAAGGGGTTAAAATTGGGGTCAAAGTTTTTAAAAAATTGTTATGTTGGATTTTCAATGTCAGACTCAAGCAGCATTTAAGCTGACAAATCAAAATTTGTTTTGACTAGCCAATTTTCATTTGCTTTCTTGTACCATGTTATTGACAACAATAATGTACTTTGCTACAATTAAAATAAAAATAAAACAAAATTTAATCTGGACTAAACAATGTCTAATATAAATTTTTTTAAATAAGTCAGCTAAAATACAAAATAAATCGGTATCATGATTTAAAATGCAAACAAATGAAAATTAAAGACTAAAATCACTACATCCTAAGCAAGTACAACTATAATATAAAACTGCTATAAAAGCAAGTACAACTATAATATAAAACTGCTATAGTATTAAAAAAAAAAAAAAATGTCATCTACAGACTGTTTGCAGTATCACAGCTCTTTATCATGGCTAGCCTAGCATGCATCTCAAGTTCTGGTCAAACCTACAACCACTTAATTGATAGTCAGCAGTTTTAACCACTAGACAATGGAATAGGTGCAAATAAACACCCACACACAAATGGTGTGCCTGCCTGCTTGTACACTAATTACATTTAGGTGATTGTGTGTCAAGACAGAGAAACCTCCTCATGCCACACATTTACATGTCTACATTTCTGAACAACAACTAAAGCGTACCAACTGGTAAGAAGACATAGAAGATGTCGATGGGGGGGGGATACACACAAATTGATAAAATGAATACAAATTTGACAGTTTTTTGTTTTTCTTTCTACTTCATTGGACTAAATCTGAGAAAATGTTAAGTGAATAAGTGGAATCAAAATTAACTGACAAATTTCAGAGAAAGGTGAAATTTTTATAAATTATCTATTTATCAAGTTAGGTACATGTATATATTTGTATGCACAGGATTCAATGCTATACTAATTAACTGACAGTTATGAAGTTTAGAATATAGTTGCTGGATAATGTCAGCTATATTTAAAGGGAGTCAAAAGGCGATAGCTTTTTGTGAAAATTCAGATACCTCTGATTATTGTGAAATTTTAATTATAGGTATTAAACAGCAATTAATAAATATTCTAAATTCAGTTTCTTTGGAGTGTTATAAACTTTACTTTTTAAAAGCTTAATATCGACAACCTTGCATTTAAATAATTCCAACATTTCAGATTTGCATGAAATTTGATCCATAGTCACTAGAAATCAATTAAGCAAAATATTGTGAATTTCAATGTCTTAAGACCTTTAATTTTAGATATTGTCTATAAAAAAATCATGTTTTTGTTAAAAATTATAAAAGACATGTTTAGAAATATCTTGATTTCAATTTTCATAAAGAGACATAAGTGATACAAAACTTATGTTTGGAGGAGGGGATTAATTTTACCAGGTCTGTGAATGATATTTTCCCACTATGAACACTATGACTTGAAAGGTGAGTGAGTGGGAGGAGTAAAAAGCAAATCAGAACCAGAGAGATAGAATATGTAGGTACATATGCACAGAACATATGTATCTGTACACCAAGTGATTCCACTCACCCGCTATGCTCCCCCCCCTCTCAACAAGTGTGCTACATGAAACAGGTGTAAAATGATACACATCACAAAGTGGCAGTGCAGATTTATTATTAGACCTTTTGTTTGCATAAAGGAGTCCCTATTTACTTGTCTCCCTACGAGGGCAGAGTTAGATACAAGGTAATTTTTATTGGGAGAATAAGTTTTAAGAGGTATTCTACATTTGAAAAAAAAAAAAAAAAAAAAAACGCTTCATCACTAACCGGAAAGAATAGATGAAGTGCACTATGAGAACAAATACTACACTTTGATTTATATACTTTATTTTGAAAAACAAAGTTTACAAAACAAAATTAGGCACAAGGCCAATCAAAAATGTGGGGAGGGTCTATGGATATCATTGTTACTGTATCTTTGAGATGTCCAAGATATTCCTAGCTCAGTTACCATAATACTACATTTACACCATGGGTCGTTCTACTTAAGATTTCCAAACCAATTTATTTCTTTTTTATATATAATATATATAATCTCTAAAAATAATTTTATATATAAATACTATATATCATATATAATATATTTTAGATATAATAAATATTTTATATACAAATTATATAATAAATATTTTTTTATATATAAATAATATATATATAATCTCTAAAAATAAAATTGAAAAAACCGTTCTGTTAAATACAGTATTTAAGAGAAAAAGCGAATCTATTTCAATTTTTTTCTTTCACGTTTCTCCCCCATTCCTGTTTAAAAAATAAAAAACAAAAAAAACTTTCCAATTTGCTCTACTTAACTTCGATTTATTTTATATGAATATCCTTGTGAACACTTGCAAGATATTTATTTTCCTGTCATTTAGAAAAGACAAACGTTTCCAAGGCTTAGACTTTTTTTCTAAAATGGTTAGTCAGATAAATGTTTACAAACAATTGTGAACCAGGATACTCAATGCTGGCCTACAAATTTTAATTGTTTCTAGCTGCCAAATTCAACTTCAAAACTAACTTCGAATTTTCCATAGCCACAAAAAAAAAAAAAAAAAACAAGAAAGCTTTTTAATGTCATAAAGGAAACAAATATGCCCAACATGTCCATGGAAAATTTGAAAATAATTTTGAAGCCTTAAATTAACAGATTATTTTCATTAATTTATTTCATTGCGGACTATTATTCTCATCTTTATTGGTTGTTGTTTCACAACGTTTTGGCCAACTATTCCTCTGGCCTTCATTAGGTGGTAACCGCGACGGATAGGAACTTCGAATCCCAACCGCATTCTCAGCAATCACTGCCATATGGAGTTGTTATCGTCTCACTACGTTTTTGGCCAAGTAAACCTCTGGCCGACTTTGGGTAGGATTGAAACCGCTATCTTCAGACTGCTCATCTGGAACCGTAGAGATACAATGTCTATCAACTGCGCCACAGGCCCCGTGACTTTGAAGTGGTTTGCTCCCAAATTTTATCTCTCCTGATTTTCAAAACAGTGAAATTTTATCACTCCTGATTTTCAAAACAGTGACAGAACAAATTAATACATCATATTAATTTGTTAAATACAGTATTAATTTGTTAACTGCTTCAACATGAAAAACTGGTATGATTGATATCTCCCTAAGATTCCAGTTTTTTTTCATATCATACATGAGACCTTGATATTTGGCCTGTTTCTCTCTTTCAGCTCTGTTCAGACTGCCATCATTAGGGACACTCACTTCAACCAAGGTTGCCACTGACTTATTCCATATAACTTTGTCATGTTTGACAGCAGCATTTTCAAGGTAGGTATCTGTAGGAATTACATGGTTGTAATGTATGGTATACAAGTCATTTCCAACTGTGTGAGTTGAAAACTGCTGGTCCGATTTTTATGAAATCTCACATGAAGGTACTTTATGTGCCTAGTAGCGTTCTTATATATAGGTCTTGTATCGGAATGTCTTTGATGAGTATCGATTATCAAAATAATTCGATGAAAGAAGGAACAGGTGATTTGGACCAAAGTTAACACCTTACAGTCTAACATCACAAGTGCATCTGAGAAGTTTTATTACCACACAAGCAGAAAGGCCCAACATATAAAATGAACAGTAGGTTCTTTGATATGATAAACGAATATTTCTGTTTAAAGCACAATTAATTCAAGCCATTATATATATAAAAAATAATTTTATAAAATGAACAGTAGGTTCTCTTTAGTGCAATGTATACTACAATGCAGCATGGATTAAGTCACTGTGAGAGGAATGTGAAGCTTCCAGTGCATCGCGATCGGTTCCCAATTAGAATAGGCAATTGCTTTGATTGAAAAATGGGCGATTTCACAGATTTCAATGACAAAAATATGAGTGAAACATTCAGTTGATCATTCAATCTCGGGCAACGCCGGGTCTCCCTGTTAGTTTAAAATATTGAAGCCCTCAAGTCAATCCAACTCCTATATCCATAGCGATTGTCACAATCAGCCTATACTTGCATTTGAAAATTTTAAATCAGAAAATTTATTAGAATCAAAAAATAAACACAGGATGTTTTTAGAAGGATTGATTATTCGATGTCCAGATGGCAATATTACAGATGATATTCCAGATTTTCTCTTGCCGTACAAAAAAACTTTCAATGAAACCAAAGCAAATTTGCCCAATTGCAAAGGAATATATATGTTCACTTTGATATTTTCTGAAGAGTTACACACGGTCGGTTTTTAATGTGGAGCACTAGATTGGAACAAAATTATAAAATTACCTCGGTCTAGAAAGATTTCTCGTTTACTGATCGATAACAAAAGATGAACAGTGTCCTAATACTAAATTTCATTTGATGAGGAACATCTAATAGAAGATACACGGCACAACTGACAGGGTTGTTCATAGTCAAAAAGTCAAGGTCTCTTCAACTACTACAAAACATTAAGACGGTTTGAAAAAAATTAGGTACGCGCAAAATGACTGATGTCCAAAACGTATCCACGTTTTCACTCCTCCCTTTACTTAAAAATTCAACCAATTTTAATGAAATTTTCATTAACTAATGAACAAATTTTTAAATCTTACTGGAAATCGATTATTTTGTGTAAACAAAAAAAACACCTTTAAAGTTATAGTTTTAAATACTAAGGAAAAAAAACAAAAAAAAAAAAACGCATGAATTTATTTTTGCTTTTTAAATGAAAAAGCATTGTAAAATGTAACAAAAAAAAAATAAATAAAAAAATTCAGGAACTTTACGAAAAAAAAAAAAGTCCCTAAAGTGCGTATCGAAGAAAAATTAATTTTCTCGAACTAACGATATTATCATCGACTTTTATTCAATATTTTCACAAAACATTGTTATTATATAAGGTAACATTTTAGCGTAAATTTTACATATATTTCAATATTTTCCTTGCACGCATGAACATGTAAACATTAACATACGAAAATTTTTGGTATTTTTTTACGACCTGCCCCAGCGTAGTATAAACACCCTCAACCACCCCATGTTAAGAACAGCTTTCGGATTACTCCCCCCCCCCACATCTCATGTTAACGTCTCTCAAGGTTGGGGTGGGGTGTTTAAAGCTGAAAGCCGTTCTTAACATGGAGAGGTTGGGGTGTTTATAATACGCTGGGGCACGTCGTAAAAATTTACCAAACTCAATTTTTATGATAGTTTTGTTTATTGGATTGTTAGGTGAAAGTACAGAGTTACAAAGCACCCTCCTTCATATTAAGGACTTTCCAAATAATAACGTTATTTCAGCGCGGTAACAGATGCAGTATGCACAGGTACCCCAAACAGAAACACCCAATTAGTTTTTTAATTCGTAATATTTGGATTCTTCGGACTATTGTTCTCATCTTGAGTGTTATTTGCATAACGTTTTGGTCGATGTAATCTCCGACTTTCTTCAGGTGTATCGTGTCGAACTCTGGAATGTTTCTGTCAAATATGCACGGAATTTTGAACCGAACTCTAATCCACGGAGATAGCATGCTCTTGTTCTGTCAGCCATGATTAGGCAGAAGTCATAAGCAATTCGCAGTTGTATTTTGGGGTCATTCGCACTGAGGATTCAACCTTCAATCTTCAGGAATGTACTTTTACAACAGAATTTTACTAAGTACAATATCCACTGCGCCACGGATCATTGTGTGCAAATAACTTCCAATACGAGAATAGTGTAAAAAATTAAAATATGAATAATGAAACGTCATCTAAAAAAACTCAGAAACTTTGTTAGCAATAAAGTGTGTTCAGTATTTAGAGATGTTATGTCGAATCTTAAGATCCTATTTACATGCATCCCCTACGAGGGCAAAGTGTGGTGGAAATTCAACTTCTCAATTGTGACTTGTAGTAAAGTACTTGGAACAACTTGCGTTTCAAACTTAAACGCTTTAAAAATTTTTGGTATTTTTTACGACCAGCCCCAGCGTAGTATAAACACCCCCAACAACCCCATGTTAAGAACGGCTTTCAGAATACCCCCCTCCAACCTCATGTTAAGAATGGCTTTCGAGATTGGGGCTTATTCAGAGAGCCCTTCTTAACATGGGGAAGTTGGGGTGTTTATAATCTGGGGCATGTCGTAAAATTTACCTTGAATTAAAAAAAAAAAATAATAAAATAAAAAATAAAGCGGTACATTAGTATCAAAAACAAATATACCACAGATTTTTTTTCATGAAAGTGCACGTTGCACGTACACTAATGTAATAATATTGTAATATTGACATAAATATTAAGTAGATAACACTGGTTTGTAATGAAAATTCAATTTTGCGGCTTTCGATTTTCGTTCTTATTCCGAAGAACCTAATAGTTAAATAGTTAATAGTCAAACAGTCAAACACGAGGGCAAAATTAGAAAGTTTTTTTTTTAGTTTGTTTATTTGTATTTGAAGGGGGGGGGCACTCCAGATTCTCAAAAGAAAAGAAAAAGCCCTATATTTAGATATTCTTTTCTCTAATAAAGTAATTAAAACTAAGGAATCCAAAACGTCCTTATTTCAAAATAAAATTTTATTGTAAATCATTATGAAAAACTTGGTGAATTCAGAAAATTAATTTACAGACATTTTTGAGATCCATCTGATCAAATATTCAAAGAGAATTTAGTCTGTATGATGAAATAAAATATTTGATATATTTTCTTTTAAAGTTATGACATTATTGATAAAAGCAAAACAAATGACGAATGCACATAAATATAATAAATACAGAAACGAGACTTTTTCTTTCTCTTGAAAATTCTTTTTTTCTCTTCTTTTCTGCTCGGGGGCGTGGACAATTATTAACCGACTAGTTTATTATTTTAATAAAGTATTAAAATAATAAAGTACACAAGTTTTACTTATCTTTTATTCATTTTGTGTTTAAAAAGGCAGGATTATGATTTTAAAAAAGACAAAAATATAGAGAAATTAAAAAAAAAAAAAAAAAAACGGACTTTTTTCCTATAAACTCTTTGGAAATAATCAAAAAAGCAAAGATAAAAATTGATCCCCGATTTAAAAGTCATTTATATTGAAAATAACGCTTGCTTTAGTGTTAATGTTAGATTATTTTACAGATAAAAATAGATATTAACGAAAATAATGATTTATAAAGGCAATATATTTAATAAACGTACTTGTAATTATATAAATATATTTTTCCTAAATCGAACTGAGAAAGAAAAGTAATAGAGGAAGCCAAGCCTGTTTAATGTTTTAAGCGGAAGTAGATTTTTGACAAACAGGATCAAATGTTAACATGAAAACACCAGCAAAATAACTTAATAATGACACAAATTATTTATTAAGAGGTTAAAGATTAAAAATAGCACTAAATATATTCAAAGAACATAATTAAATTATGAAAATTCAATTTATATGTCAAGATGATAGCGAAAGGTTTTTGACGAAACGAAAACGTATCATTATCAATGAAGTATAAAAATATTTAAAATCCATGTTCGCACAGATAATAATAGTCATTTCTATTTTTGATGGCAACATTAGATTAATAGTTAAATGCATTATATTTTTGTTAATAAAGAACACGACAATAAACACAATTAAATACACTACCTTCTCACGATCAGTAATTGGATCATCAATGTCAGCCATTGCGCCTAAGAATTACAGAACACGCCTTTCACAGTAGAGACTGATGCATGACGGGAATTGAAAAGAAAGAAACTGTTAATGTTACAGGCATTATTTTATTCAACTTCCATGTCATTTATAATACGTATTATTAAATTACATTTGGTTACAAACATAATAATAATTAATTTTTCTTTGCTTTCTGAGCATTAACATCAACATCGTAATACCAATCTCGCACGGACGAGAGTTCAACGTTAACTTAAGTGTCATAGTTATTTGTGTATGTTCGTTGCTATGGCTTCTCCAGTTCGAAAGCCCTTACAGACTTTCCTGCAAGTTCCTCTCAAAATTGGTGTCGACAAAACGTGGTCACATTTTAATTCTGGTTATAAAGTTATTCGTGTGAATTTCTCGAGTTTAATAACTCCAGAGGTTGGTTATTTCAATCCAACTTTTTCTTTTGTTTTTCGCCCACTGCCATTAAGCTTCTTTTTTTAGCTGTAGCTAATTCGATAATTCTACAGTATAGTTAACAGCTGAGTATGTGGTACTTCTGTCGTTTATGAACCGTGCTGAAATAATAACGTTACATGAGGAGGGAGGCTTTGTTAATTATTCTGTACTTTCACCTAAGAATTTAATAAACGAAAGATACAATAAAAATTGAATTTAACTTGAAAATCATATCTAAAAAAAAATAGCACGTATCTAAACTACTAAAACTACAGAAGTACCGACCCCATTAAAATCTAATTTTCTATCAACCTGTATACTTGCAATATTCTGAAACAGTTTTCAAGTTTTATTATTATTATTATTATTATTATTTCAAAGTTCTATTTTTCGTCACATGAAAATCAAAATGAGTTCTTCTGGCAGTGCTGTTGCTGTAATAGGTGTATCAGAATTTTTGACACCCCTAACACGAAACTGCGATTAAAATATTTAAAAAAAACAAAAAAACTCATAATTTCTTTTAAAAAGTGGGTTTATTTTCTTTATGGATTATACTTCCAAAAACTATTGAAATTGAATTTTACGAGTTCAGTATTTTGCAACTTTTAAACTTTAAAAATCTATCATTTTTTTCCATTGATTCTATTTATACGATATTTTCAGGGTCAATGTGAAATTTTATGCTCTTTCCAATAAACCGAATATACTTTTAGACAAACTTTTTTAGAAATTTACCTATGAAGTCCGAAGTTTAAAACTTTTTTTTTATGAAACCTTGGTCCTTGCTCCTTTAATTGAAAAAAAAAAAAAAAAAAAAAAAAAAAATTAGGGCTTGAATTACATTTTTCGAGGAGTTATAAGCTTGGAAAGATGGGGTGGAATTATTCACTATTTTCACGAAATTTCTGACACACCTAGTGCTGTAAGGAGACTTCATTCCTGAAAAAATAATGAATAAAATGACTTGTTGGGTTTGTTTTACTGTACACATAGATTCGAAAAAGTTGTCAAAAAACAAATATAGAACAAATAAATGTTATCAAAGGCAAGATAAGTTACTTTTCTACCAAACTGGATATGTTTTTAGTGTTTATATTTAATGTAACATGTTTATTCAGCTCGAAAAACCGATGTATTCGAAAATTCAAAATGGCGGCCGACTCTCTCTCGGAGACGGTAAGTTTGGGGAAAGGAGTTATAAATAAAAATAACAGTCAAAATACTGTTAAAACCCCGCCGAATATATGTCAGCCAGTGTGTCAGAAATTTCGTGAAAATAGTGAATAATTCCACCCCATCTTTCCAAGCTTATAACTCCTCGGAAAATGCAATTCAAGCCCTAATTTTTTTTTTTCAATTAAAGAGCAAGGACCAAGGTTTCATTAAAAAAAAAAAAGTGTTTTTTTTTTTTAAAAGGTTTTAAACTTCGGACTTTACAGGTAAATTTCTAAAAAACAATACTTTTTTTTTGTTTTAAATTTGAATATATTATTTATTGACCTTTTCTCTTCAATTTGTGATATATAAGACTTTGGTACATAAATATTAATTAGTTACTTTTTAATAGACATTTCAAAATGGGAGGCGTGAATTATTCGACCCCCTGTCTTTCCAAGCTTATAACTCCTCGAAAAATGTAATTCAAGCCCTAATTTTTTTTTTCAATTAAAGGAGCAAGGACCAAGGTTCCATTAAAAAAACAAAGAAGAAAAAACAAATAACGTGGTTTAAAAAAGAGGTTTTAAACTTCAAACTTTACAGGTAAAATTCTAAAAAAACACTACGTTTTTTTTTTTTTTAATTTGAATATATTATTTATTGACCTTTTCTCTTCAATTTGTGAGTAAATTAATTATTTACTTTTCGGTGAGTAAATTAATTATTTACTTTTTAATAGACACTTGAAAATGGGGGGGACGTGAATTGAAAAAAAACGTTTGTCTAAAATATTATATTCGATTTATTGGAAAGAACATAAAATTTCACATTGACCCTGAAAATATCGTAAAAATAGAATCAATAGAAAAATTTTGATAGATTTTTAAAGTTTAAAAATTGAAAAATATTGAGTTCGGAAAATTCATTACTGTTTTAAAAAAAAAAAAAAAAATATTTCTATTATTTTTAAAACAACTTTAATAGTTTATTTTGGAAGTATAATCACTAAAGAAAATAAACAACCCACTTTTAACAGAGAAATTACGAGATTTTTATATTTTATTCGCAGTTTCGTGTTAGAGGTGTCAAAAATTCCTACAAAAATTCTGATACACCTATGTCAGCCTATGTCACGGTACCATATATTGAGCGAGTTTCTAACAGTATTTTGTCTTTTTTATTTATAACTCCTTAAACCTGTTACATTAAATATAAACACTAAAACATATCCAGCTAGTTAGAAAAGTAACTTATCTTGCCTTTGATAACATTTATTTGTTCTGTATTTGTTTTGTGTCAACTTTTTCGAATCAGTGTACAGTAAAACAAACCCGACTTGTTCTATGGTAACGAATGGCAATCGCTTTGGTTTTAAAGTTAGTGATACAGTAAATCACTAATCAATCAACAAAAGCTAACTTCGCGCCTCAAAAAATTCGATGCCATTTTTTTCTCTTGTTTCAATAAGAAAATTCAGTGAGAATAAATATTGGAATCATTTTCTATACTTTAAAAGTATACAGGTCGGTAGAAAATTCAGTTTTGTTGAAAGTTATGAGATGTAGGTTTTTTTTGTTTGTTTGTTTTTTCGATTTCTCTGTTGTAGATTACGACTATAATCCAATGGGACTCTTCCCTTCCCCCCAAATTTTAAATACAAAAACGCGTAAACAATGGGTCTTCACTATTTTTGAATACGATAATAATGCATGAAACTATTAAATTTAATCGGTGGGGGGGGAGTGAGTCAACAAAAAATAATTGGTAAATTATATTTCGGGTTAGCTGGAAAATGAGGTACTAGTGCAGAGAGTGATCCGGACGTAAATAATAACGTTATTATTTAAAAAGCCATTCTTAACATGGGGAGGGGAGGGTGTTTTGTACCTATTCTATACTTCAACCTTACAATTGAATAAAAAAAACATATCATAAAACTTTAATTAAACTTGGAAATACGATATAAAAAATAGCGCGGATCACTCTCTGCACTAGCACCAAAAATGAATATCATATTCAAATTTGGGTCAGACAAGTAATTTTCTTGCTATTAAGACATTTTTTCCAATTGTAGGAATTATTTTATGTCAAGATGGTAATTTTAACTAACATGTTTGATGGTGAATAGATCCTAATTAACTAACATGTTTGACGGTGAATAGGTCCTCATACCTCCGATAGAAAGCGTCAAACATCCCATCCAACTCTGGTTGGTAGTTGAACGTTTCTATAGCATTCCATATTGTACTTTGGAAAAAAGCAAAGCTGTCATCTCTGTGTTCCGTTCTATCAAATATTTTTAACAATAGCTCTTCTTGTCTCTGTTGTTGGAGTAGCATTCTCTCCTCCAATGCTTATTACCTCTCTAGAAATTATAAGTGGAGCTGTTTATCACGTTCTTTTAAATTTTCCTCAGCTTTCTGCTGCTAGTTCATCTGGGCCTTGATTAGCTGTATTAATACTACTTTAAACCTCCTCCATCATGTAATGGCTTTTCTAAGCGCATGAGAAAAAAATTTATTTCCGTTTTTGACTGGAGAAGAGAGATAAAATAATAAAAAAAGAAAGAAAATGTCTTTTCCTTGAGTGTGTGCGTACGAGGAGGGAGAAATGTATCCCTTGCTTCTTGGTAAAAACCTTAGAGATAACCTAATATGAGGTTGGACAAAAAATAATTTTTACTTGTGAAACAAAAACAAAAATATACTGTGATACAATACAGTTGCAAAAGAATAAAAATAATTGTGGAATTGTTCGGAAATTAATCAAAATAATTGTGAAATTGTTCGGAAATTAATCAAAATGGCTAGGTTTTTTCGGTTTTTTTTATGTGTGTGTGAGGGGAATTGTCTCCACGAGGAAGAAAAAAAAATTTTCACTTTAGAACCGACAGTTAAAAATAGAATATTTCAGAAAATTCCACTCAATGAAAAAGTATTTCCTTTAGTCCAAAGGGGGGGGAACATTTCTCTCCTGTTAAAAATTTGCATAAAGTTAGCCGCAAAAAGCGAAGGCAAAAAAAAGACAACTTTTCTCTTCATTTGAAAAATGCCCAAATTTGCATAAGTATAAACAGTAGGCAAGTTACAATTAAAATTGTTTCACGGTGAATTTGGGTCAACATTTTTCTCCTTTTTTTTTATTCTTCTTACAATAAGCAACCAAATTAATTTTTACGGCATTAACAAAACTGCGTTTGGTGCCGTTCTTTTCAATTTATATATAGAGACAAAAAGATTACTTACAATTGAGTCGAGAGCTTTGCCTTGTGTTCGTTTCTTTTTTTTTTTGTTTTTAGAATTTTGTTTTTAGAAAGTAATTGCCAGTCGAATTCTTAGCTTGTAAATCCAAAGTTCTTTCAAAGTCAAATTAATTTCATTTTTTCCCTTTTTTGTGGAGTTAACCCGTGTGAAAGTCGAATCAGTACGTCACCAGTTGTTATGATGTTAAATGGTAAAATACAAAAGGAACACTTTTTGAAAGAACGTGGTGGGTTCATAATTGTAAAGACATTTTAGATTTACAATAATCACAATTCTCCTTTGTTTAACTCGTTATCAACTCTAACCATGGTGAAGAATCCAGGTAATTCAATTATTAATTATTGCCATCGATGTGTGTGGTCCCCCTTTCACCATTTGACACACTTTAGAACTCAGTCAGCAGCATTAACGTCGCCAATCAGTCTGCTCAGTTTCTTGATTTTGCCCATAATCAGTGTCTGAATAACACCATACTATTGATTACTCTGCGATTAATATGAGTTAAAATCCTAATGTTTTTGTTTGGACACAGTTTTCTGACAGGACCACCCTTGATGAGAAATATTTAATATGCTTGGATAAAAGCTATTGATTTTTATCAAAATGTCAGTCGATTTTATTTTCTCAATTCCTCCAGAAAAGTGAATTTAATATCAAATCCGTATTTCCTTTTGTTATAAGGGACATAACTATGTATCGAACCGGATACGAAACCGTATATAAAAGAGCTACCATTCTCTCCTGAGGGGGCGTCTTGTCTTGTTTTGTAGTCTCGCGTCGGACACTTTACAAGTGTACTCCAGCTAACCAAGCTTCCCAGGGGCGAGCACTTAGCTCTCACACACTAAGTTCCTTTTCTTTACTTTCATTGACATTTATCTAACTTCAAAAGCAATTAGCCATTTTGTATTTGTATTATTGCGAAGTACCAATAAACCTTCTTTTGTTATGCATTCCACTCGGCGTATTTTGTCATATTATTATATACCGTTGAAACACTTTTTATGGCTCAAAATAACTGAAAAGAGAAGAGACAGAATATTTTGGTATTAATCTGTTTTTTTTTTGTTTTGACCCCAGAAGCATTTAACAGAATCCAAACCTTCTTTCTTTCCTTTTCTTTTTCTGCATATTCTTGGGGTTTTTTTTCCGTCTGAATCTTGACGTTTGTCTCCGTGGCATATCAACCCTTTTTTAACCTGTCAACATTCTCACACATATCCTACGAGACCCATCCTTTTTTGTACTGAGCAGTAGCAGTGCTCTTCTACTTTCTTTAGCAGTTTTTATATCTTTTGTTTCAGCTTGTTTTTGGAGTGGATACTGCAACAATGTGAGACACTTTAAGTCTATAATCCGGAAATATCCCCAAAATAAAAATGATATCATAACATTACTGCCTTTGCATTGGGGATAAATAAATGGCTCGAATGCTGAGTCTCTTAACTGCCTTCCATGGTTGTTATCATCTCACCACATTTTGGCCAACTAATCCTCTGGCCAGCTTCGAAACCACTACCTTCAGACAATGCTCATCTGGAACTATACTGGACTATATACAAATTACTCATCTGAAAGGATTCCAATAATAAAATATCTTCTGTTTACCTGAGCTATTTAATATTAGGATGTAGATGATTATTGCAGTATAGATTTTGGGAGGCTTAAACTTATTCTTTTCTTGTGTTATCACTATAACTCACTACTTATTACTACAGATTACATATATATTAGTGGTCATGCAAGGCCACAGAGGATACAACAGAAACAACAAAACTAAAGCTGGCCTGCTAGGACACTATATACACAAATGTAGGCAAATTTGGGCATATTTTTTTGGTTTAAAAATATAGGTCATTTTTTATTAATTGTCATAAAATTTTAATCATAGAATAGTATTATAATCTTCAAAAATCCTGTATATTTTCATGTAGTTTCATCTCATAGAACCAAAGATACAAGCATTTCAATATTCAGTTTTGGATGTGAGTGTAGATATATCCATATATATATAAATATATATATATATATATATATATATATATTTCACCCAAACCGCTGGCTTTGATGAAGGGGAGACTAAAACTTGCTGCTATGGTTTCAAATGATCGGAAATAACAAAGTAAATTTTACAGTGTATAAGGATTATTTGATACTGGGGATATTCATAATCGTACCTTATTTCAAAAAGAGGGGAGAGATAACATATGAGAAATATTTGTAACCAAGTCTCCCCTTGCTGTCATTTCAGATCATTTCAAACCATAGCAGAGCAAGTTTTAATTTCCCCTCCATCAAGACCAAAGGTTTTGGGGAAATATCAGATATTTTGTAATTCATATGCAAAAATAGGAAAACAAATGACTATGATTGAAGTATTGGTAAAGGTGCAGTATCTTTTTACCCACGAAAAATCCTTTAAAATTACCACTATTATAGTTTCATGTTGCAATGATTATAGAGAATTTGAAAGCTTTTTATTGCTGTAATTCAATTTGATATTTTGCATGACAAATTCTTTTCCTTGTGATACTAGCCTTTTTTAATGTTAAGAAACCTGGCATCAAATGTTGATTTCAAACTACATGCAGTCATATGATGATGATGATATGCTTTTGATGGTCATATGCAGCGCATTTTTCTTCCAGTTCAGGTGTTGTGAGAAATTACTGTACATTTATTTCATATAATAACAAGAAAAATATCTGTCCCAGGGCGGGTAAAATTAATTCTCCAAATAAGTTTGAATCAATTTTACGTCTCTTACGAAGATTAAACTCTAAGATATAATGCTATTAAACCTTATTTCCTCTGATCCTTATTTCAATTTAGAATTAATTACATGATTTTGATTCTAGAAAATGTCTAAAAATGAATACTTTGAAAAGACACTAAGTAATAGAAATAAATTTTTTAGCTATATTCAGCTGATTTCAGCCAACTGCATCAATCGGTTTTTCTGATTCAAACTGAAGAGTCAAGATGAAATCATTTCACTAGAAAGATCAATTAAATCATATTTTGAAGTGGTTTCTTTCCAACCCTTTCAAATTCATTGACTTTGCCATTGATGTCCTGCTGGATATACAACTTTTGTGAATTGTCCAGAAATAACATCCTATTACTTCATCAGTCTATTTTATTATTAATGCTGCACACATTTTTTTTCTTCTGTTTTTTCTTGTGTGTTTTTTCAATAATCTATATGAAATGGCTGCCAATTTTTAGTTCTAAATTAACTAAACAGAGCAATGTGTTGAGGTTGAGACGACAGACTAAAGAGTTCACAATATATTACAATAATCGCAAGGCAAAGCAATAGTAGATTAGTATATTTGTTATTTCTTGCTTGGAATCATGAATTCAGCCAAATAGATACAAAGTAATTTAAAACTAATATCACTAAAATATGTTGTTTTTTTTTTCTTAGTTTTATTCTCAATTATAACCTCCCTGTTTGGGGTGAATGGCAGTAAAAAAAAAAAAATCTCAGTTAATATTTGTTTAAGAAAAATTGCTTCCTAACACCCTGGAAAACCTCATCAGTATGTGCCATATTTAAAAATTGATCAGTCATCTTTCTCTCAATACAGACCAATCAGTTCCCTGTGCGTCATGAGTAAGTAGCTGGAATCTGTGTTAAATAGAGAAGTAGTCAATCACCTCATCAAAAATAACCTCCTAAGTGACATGCAATATGGTTTCCGTTCTGCTAGATCTACAGCAGATGTGTTAACAGTTATATCTCATAGAATTAGCGAATCTCTCAACAGAGGTTTCCTTTCTAGGGCAATTGCCCTTGACATATCAAAGGCCTTCGATAGAGTATGGCATAAAGGTCTACTCCTTAAAATTTCTAGCTATGGTATAGCTAGAAATGTCTTTTCAATTATTAAATCCTTTCTCTAATAAGAGGTTCATAAGAGTAGTGGTTGATGGGCAAAAATCAGAAGCTCTCAGTATTAATGCTGGAGTCCCTCAGGGGTCAATCCTAGGCTCAACTCTCTTCCTGATCTACATCAATGATCTTCCAAATCACATCCTAAGATTATTCGTAGACATTTATGCTGATGACACTACCATCTATGGCAACACTTCAAAGTTCTCTCTGATTCTCTTTCCTCTGATCACATGGTGCAGTGGATAGAGATGCGGAATATCTATGATTTCAGGTAGTGTTGGGACGATTCCTAAATTTTTTCCGATTCCAAGAAAACGTTGATTAACGATTCCGATACCAAATACGATTCTGATTCTGATTCCTGTGGAATTGTTGTTTTGAAATATACCATTATATAATCAAAAGTTTTTGTGTAGCGAAAAAATTTGGTACAGCAAAAAAGTGGAAATACAATGAAAGGAATTTCGAAAACAATTTGATTTTTTTTTGTAAAATTTCTTTCATTGAAGATAAAAGTCAAAACAAATATTTTAACAATGAATGAAACATGCACCATGAAATTAATAACAATCAATTTCAGGAGTTATTTTATTTATTAAAAAATATAAAGAAAAAGAGCGGACGTACACGAATGCTACGCCTGTAGTGAAATACGCATCGGTTCTGATGTTGTACGTTGTTCGACTGAGGAAGAAGTTATTATTTTTACAAGGAAAGAATTTTTGCACGTGTGACCTAGTTTTTTTATTATTTATTTTGGCTTGAAATTTGCGCATGATTTTTGTTATGATTTTATCTGTTTTTTTTATAGATATTTTTCTTTTTGCCGGAGTTTATATGATTATTAACATGAGAATTAGTGAAAGTCAAAATGGAATCCACGCTATTTTTAAATATTATTTTCAAGTTTATGTTCACGGGACTGTAAACCATTCACAAAATTTTGTGGATCCGCTTACTGGTGTTTGCACCAACAATATTGAAGCCTACTGGTCTCGTATTAAAAGAAGACTAAAATACATATCGGGATCAGTAGAAGAAATGAAATGGTCTTATGTCGATGAGGCCATAAAGAAGCTTGTTGCGGGCGAGGATATAAATACCCTAACTCACTACAAAAGAAAATAATGAAACGAATGGAAATGTTATATAGGGGTTTCATTAAAAGAGAGTCTTAGAGAGAGTTTGTCGTTGAGTCTTAGAGAGAGAGAGGGATGTTGTTAGTGATATTGTTCATTTTATGACGTTTCATATATATTAAATGTTCATTACTTAGATGTGTTGATGGAAGCTCTTAGAGGGAGGAGATAGTGTTCAGACATTGTGTAGACAGTCTTCAGACAGTCTTAGTGTAGATATGTAAGATGTAGAGTTCACATTGTAGATGTGAGATGTGTATGTTAAGACATTTTATAACACAGATATACAGACATGTAATACAATTCACTTTACCTTTTGCTGGAATCACAACACAAAGACGACGTTTACAAAAACACCTGATGGTTTTATTTCTTCTCACGACCGGCCGTGGTTTTCATCATCAAGAATTCAAAGCTTCACATATTAAGTTTCAAAGTGACCGTCTCGCTTCTAGACGTTCGAATTCCAAACTGGACTGTCGTCTGTCCCTCTCAAAATCCCCCCTGCTTCTGTCTGCTCTACTCTAAAGTTTTTCTGTCTATGTCTAGAACTTTCTATTTTCCATGACGTCATACACATGTTAAAACATGTGCCTTCTTTCACGTGTTCTGGACATGCGTGTCCAAAACTTTTCCTTTTTTTACAAAAGGAATTTTAACCTATACTCAGTAACCTATTTTTCCAATATGTTAAAAACATTATCTTATAGCTGCATTCTTTCAATTAAATTTTTATAACAAAATTGACAGTGCACATTCTTTTCTTGAAATATTTTATCTCTATTCTAAACAATCGTTTGCTTTACATTCCTTTTTCTAATTCTCACACGTAATCTATTTCTAAACCTAAATTACGAGGTTCGAATTTTGTCTATTGCTATTTCATTTTCATTTTAACTAAATCTCTCTATTTTTATACTTACATGAAAAGGGGACAGCCCTTATCATGTAACAGAAAGAAGGAAACAAAAGCTCAATTGCTGGGTAAGATAAACGTGTCGTTTATTTACTGTTGAAAGAATGAATGTTTTAGATATAACACGTGTTCATGTCCGCGCGGGTGTCACCATCGTTTGTTGCGGGACTTGTAGTATAGAAGGAAAAAGAAATGTGTGTTCATCTCACGTTCGGGTCACTATCATTTGTTCGCGCGTGGGAAGAGAAGTGAGTAATGTAGTGTAAATGGGAATGATAGTTCAGCGTGTAGACAAAGACAAAGGGTTGACATCAGTTAAGCTGTGCGCCATGTTAGCAGTCAGCTACGCGAAGGTGTTCTGAGGCATGAGTTGTAGAAGAGTTGTCTGGTTGATGGACCAAAGCAAAAGGGGAAAAAAGAGTGAGAAAGTCAATCCAGTTCATAGAGAGAGAAAGCGTATAAACAGTATACGTACTGTTTGTTAGCTTTTTGCTCCACATGGTAACAAGTAGCGTGAGGCACGCGCATGCGCGCGCCTGCCGAAAAGGCATGCTGTTAGTCCGTAGACCGTCCAGCTCGGAAGCTGGTCCAAAAAGCGTTGAAAACAGCTTGTCTCTTGCTTTTATAGTTGTTTCCGGTGGTCTTTTGCGCATGTGTGGATTTCCTTCAAAGGGGAAGTAACGTTGCCCATGTGTGCGTACGTGTGCGCGCATGTGAGTACATGTGTGTACGTTAGTGTGTGTGTGTATACACGTGAATGTGAGTGTATATACGCGAACGTGAATATATGTACGTGTGTGGACGTGTGCGCATATGTTTGTGTGCGCGTATGTATATGACAAGTAATATAGCTTGAGATGTGAGCGCGTGTTTTTGTGTGAGACTAGAAAAGGCTCGCGCAAACTTATAACATGAAAATTGAAAAAAATATTAGATAATTTTGAAACATTTTTAGAGCATGTTCATGAAAAATATGGTATTTTAAAAAAAATCCCAATAAGCTTTGGGAAAAAAACATGTTTTGAATAATTGAAATTTTTATTTTTGAATAAAAAAAAATTATTAAAACAAAAACAGTAGTGATCTCGTCGAGTAGTTTTTATTTTATTCAAGAAAATGAAAGGTACTCATGCTCTTATTGAGCCGTGCTGAAATAATGACATTATTTAGAAAGCCATTCTTAACATGGAGACGGGAGGGATTTGTGTACCTATTCTGTACTTTCACCTATCAATTTAATAAAAATAAGTATCGTAAAACTTTAATTAAACTTGAAAATACTATTTCAAAATAGCGCGGATTAATAAATGCACTAGCACCAAATAACAATTTACTGTGTTTCAATCGACGACATTCCATGAGAGGTACAAGGTACGCTAAAGTTTTTTGTTTATCGTCACAAGTGCTAATTTTGACTTTCATCAATTTTCCTTTAAAAAACAGTTAGAAACTCTTCAAACATTGGGCAAGACGCTTTAAGCATTTAAAAAAAACAAAAACGGTAACATAAGTGCATAAGCACCAAATTTTTTTGTTTTGTTTTATTGCTTTGCTTTGCTTTCATTTTGTTTATTTTTTAAATCCGGCAAAAAATAAATAAGTAAATAAATAAATAAAAATAACAAAAGAATATAAAAGCAATAATAAGAAAAGGGTATCGTAAAACTTTAATTAAACTTGAAAATAATATTTAAAAATAGCACGGATTCTATTTTGACTTTCACCAATTTTCCTGTTAATAATTACATAAACTCCGTCAAAAAAAAACAAAAAAAAAAAACATCCCCCCCCCCAAAAAAAACAAAATAAAAAAAGACCAAATAAAAATCATAATAACAAAAATCGGTGAAGCTTAGATAAGTAGGTCCCGCAAACGAGCCTCCTTCTGACATTCGGAAAATTTAGGTTAACCGTTGAAGCTACCGAAAAGTAACCCTTTTGAACGAAAATGGATATAAAAAATATTTTTAGAATTAATTTCTTGATTTTACTTAAAAACAAAATATAACAATATATAAACAAAATATAACAATATATAAACAAAATATTTTAGAAAATAATTTCTTAATTTTAAATAAAAATTGGGAACTCTTGACTTTTTTGTCTCCCAATTTTTCGTCTGCTAAAATTTTAATCACATGATTACGGTGTAGCGTCAATAAAATAAACCATTTAGTCAAGCGCCGTTTGTTATGGATTTAGCTGAATACAATATTAACAATTACTTTATTGGTACTTATGCACTTATGTTACCAGGCTGGTGTGTGTTTTGTAACTATTCTGTACTTTCACCTAACAAATTTATAAACAAAAAAGATATCATAAAACTTGGATTTATATATATATATATATATATATATATATATATATATATATAAAAATCATAATTTAGGAGTTCAAAATTTGTGATTTGAAAAAGTTAAATTTCAAATATAGAAATTTTATTGTATGCACGACAAAGAATACAGTATAGTAAAATGTATTTCCTTAACCCATGATTTTTGTGTTTATACATCTCCTCGGAGGAAAAATATTAGCAAATATTATAAAAAGTGTGTATCTTATTTGCTAAAGGTAATAAACATAGAAAATTAAATTAAATGGTAGCTCTGACACTACAATGCTGCAGCAACCGTCTTACAATTAGGTTAGGGTTAACGTTGGACTTTATGGTGAATGCTTGTTTTGTACTTTAGACACTATTCTCCACCAAAACCCCTGTGCAACACCGAGCACCATTACACATTTTTATAAATCATAGATCACATGATTTAATTTTGTGTATAATGTATGAATCCTTGTTTTTTAATTTTATTATTGTTAAATACAATTCTGAAACATTTTCATGTCTATTTGAGTCTTGGGGAAACTTAGTACTTCAGCTATATATATATATATATATATATATATATATATATATATATATATATATATATATATATTATAGAGATTACTTGTAAATATTAACTCTTTAATATTTATAATATATTTTAAGTTTACCATTTTGATGACCTTGGTAAACTTATTGTAATTTTTATTTCTCTCTCTCTCTCTCTCTCTCTCTCTCTATATATATATATATATATATATATATATATATATATATATATATATAAAAGTGAACGTGTCTGTGTGTGTACATTTCCCTACGCAATAACTTTGTCAATTTTAAGTCTACAGACTCGAAATTTGATATACAGAGTACTGATATTTGGGAAAATCTTTGTGGTCAGTTTTCGGCCAGAAATCTGGCTGTTAAGGGGTAAAAGTTCAACGATTTGACTTTTGAGAACTCTACCAAACTCCTCCGACAATTTTGGGTCTAAACACTTGAAATTTTAGATATAGGTTCCTTGGACATGGATTTAATTTAATAACTTGATTTGAGCCCAAAACAATAGATTTTAAGGAGTCATAATAGTGGTCAAAGTTTTAAAAAATTTTACCTCTGCGGTCTCTGCCTAATTACTCAGACAATTTCTGGTCTAAACATTTGAAATTTTACATAAAGGGTATTCAGAGATAGGGCAAGCTTTTTAATCGGTTTGGGTCGAAAATTTTTAGTTACAAATATAGAAATGTATGTATGTTTGCATGTCTGCCTAAAACATTCGACAGAGGCGACGGATTTAACTAGGCACCGCCAAAAATGGCCGAAAAATCAAGTTGTTGTTTTTTAAAACGAAATTACATTTATCAAACTGCATTATTTCTGAGTAACTTTTTTTTTCCAGAAAGATAAAACCCTGAATTTTATCATATAGAAAACAGAATAATGTAAAACTTTTTCTACTATTTTTAATTAAATTTTAAATGTTAAATTTTCCCAAAAAGTTAACAATTGACATTTTTTGTCTTGCACAAAAAACGTACATATTTTTTAAAAAAGGTTTTTGAAATAATTAATTTATTTTGTTGTCTAACTAAGATTTAGGATGATTTTCTATGAGAATATGCAAAAATATTATAATATAAGTGTAGAAGCAAATAAACACAGATAACGGGAGTAGGGTTGAGGAGGGTTTATTCAACACGTGCGTACAGGTCGCGCCATATTTTTCGAAAAGTCCCGTTTACACCGTCCCCGGTAGGGAAGTTAACTCTCTGTTGTGAAGAGTGTTCAAGGAACACAACTGGGTAGAGTTAA
The DNA here is from genome assembly GCF_053919585.1 of Euprymna scolopes. Lineage (NCBI taxonomy): Eukaryota > Metazoa > Mollusca > Cephalopoda > Sepiida > Sepiolidae > Euprymna > Euprymna scolopes. The sequence goes on along the minus strand of NC_136521.1, from coordinate 23,208,394 downwards.
CAATACTTCCCTCTTTTTCTTGTCTTCTAGATGACCACTGAAAAAGAAAGAAAAAAAAAATATTTTTACATATCCGTTTTTTTGGGTTCAGATACGAACTCAAGTATCTTAAATGAAGGGACTCCCTTCTTGGTTAAGCAATCAGCTACCTGTCCATTGGTGGGTATCCAAGAGAACTCTGCTATTTCTTTTCTTTCCAGCATTTCTCTCAAAATAGCCATCTCAATACGAAGCCTTTTATCTAGTATTTGGGTGGATGAATGCACAGAGTCAAAGAGACAGGAATTGTCAGTTTTGCAGATTATTTTTATATTTTCGGGTTCATCCTTCAATTGCAGTATTTCTAATAGTAGTTTCCTATAAAACAGACAGGCCTCTGACATGTCAACCATGGCTAGGGTTTCAGCAGCCAGTGTGCTTTTGACCACTCTTCTAATGCGCTTGGACTGCCAGGTTATTGGTGTATATTTGTGGTTATTGCCAACTAAAAAGATTATGTAACCACCTTGAGATCCTCCGTCTGTCAGGTTGGCGAATGAGGCATCACTGTAGGCAACAATCTTGAGATGACTGAGATCTCCTAAGTCAGGAATATCTACCTGGGATTTTTCTTTCTTGGCTTTCTTTACTACTCTATTGGCATGTTTTATACATTCCACATTACTTTGTTTGAGGATGGAGCTTAATGCACTGACATCGTAGCTGAGATCAGGTTTGGTCTGGGTAGCCAGCCAGTTAAGTTGGCCGATAACTTGCCTGATTTCAGAAATTTCCGCTGTGGATATTTTGTCATTAATATTCCTGCCATTTTCCACTGGGATATATTTCAATTTCTTTACGTACTCATTCTGTCCAAGTTTAATATTTTCCCTATTCTGTTTAATGTCTAATCCTATGTACTGAAACTCTGCAGTTTCTTCAGATTTAACTGCAAATATTTGATGGATTTTGTCAATAACTTTTCTATGAAAAATCTCTGACCCTGCAAAGCAAAAATCATCCACATGGGTAGCAATTATCCCTTGCAATTTGTTTTCGAAATGCCATGTAAATATAGCCTGATCATATTTTGAAGCTATAGCTCCTGACTTCATCAATTCCTCCCTGAGTGTGAGATACCAGGACCTAGAGGCATCGGTCAGGCCATATACACATTTGGAGAGTTTCCAAATATAGCCTTGGGGTACATTAGCTTCTTTGGGAGGATTCAGATAAACCTGTCTTTCCAACTTCTTGCTTTGCAGAAATGCTGTTTTGATATCCATGGATTTACATACCCAATGGTTGGATGCCATTATAGCTAATGCTACACGTAAACCTTCTTTGGAGCATGTGGGAGAATCATTTCTTAGATTCTCAGCATCTTTATCCTGAAAACCTCGGGCGACAAGTCTGGCCTTGAATGTTTGGGAATTTTTGCTTGTGTAAATCCATCTGGTGGAGATTTTTGGTTGGCTCTGATCCGGTACTTGAACATAGACTTTATTTTTATCCCAGCTCTGAAGTTCCTTTTGTTTAGCTTCCTCTAGTTCCAGGCTATCGTCAGCAGAGGTGATCATTACTTCTTCCTCAGTGCAGGAATCATGGTGCTCTTCATTTTCTTCAGTCTCATCAGCTTGCCAATCGGAAACTCCATGTTCAAAGTCCAACCAAAATGCTTCACCCTGTTCCATAACTACATTCATCAAATGTTTATTTCTGCCAGTGGCTTTGCCTGCTCTACTTATGACATTTAACTTCTTCCAGTCTGATTCTGTGTCGTTGGCAAGCTTGCATTTTATGATTTGTCCAGGTTTGGGAAGTTTGACTTTCCTGGTGGTGGTGTCGCATTTATTGGTTATGTCTTGAGTCTCCATAGTAGGGCGTTGTTCAGTGTTGTCTGCCATTTCTAAATTTTCTTCTAAAATGTTCTCTTCGAAGTTTGACACTCTTGGGGATCCTTCAGACTCTTGTTGGGTGCTCAATTCCTCGTTGTTGCCCTCATTGTGAGTCTGGTATGTTTCGGGGTAGAAAGTTAAACGAGACGGATGTACTCTAACATAGGTGCCGCCATGCTTGACAAGCACCTGTTTGTTTTCACACCCTATGACTGTCCCAGGGCCAAGCCACCTATCACACAAGTTCCTTTTGTAAAGAACAGCATCTCCATTTTTATAGTATTGGGTGATACCTGTTCTAACTTGGTGGCGGAGAGCTCGTCTAAGCTTTTCTGAAGATTCACTCGCTATGAAGTGTTTCCTGGCAGCATGCATAGCGTTAAGATTATTTGCCACAATTTCACTGGTAGAGACACCTTCTAGTGCAGGGAGTTTGTCATTAAGAAAACCAGGTAGGTTGGGATTTCTGCCAAAAACGAGTTGGTTGGGACTATATCTATGGACACTTTGAAGTGTATTTTTGGCACTTACTGCCCACGCGAGAGCCACCTCAAAACTGCAATTTGTTTCTTCTAGGGTTTTCTTCACCATTTCCCCTAAAATACCATTGTGCCTTTCATTTAGCCCATTACTCCATGGGATTTCAGCAGCAGTGGTACGAACGACGATATTCATATTTTGTGCCATGTTCCTAAACGCCTGGTTGTTGAATTCTCTGCCATTGTCAGTGAGAATAAATCCAGGGGTACCAAAATAAGTAATCCAATTTTTGAAAATAGTATTAATAATATCGGAGCTCTCTTTACCCGGAATTTTAGCTGCAACACTGTACCTTGTACCATGATCAATAAGGTGTAATACTTTGTTACCATTAATTTTGTTTATGTCCATGGCAATGCTCTTATTAAAATATGTTCCCAGTGAAAACCCCACGACAGGTCTGGGTTCAACCCTTTTGTATCTCATGCAAATTTCACAAGAATTGGGAATTTCCTGAAGTATCTTAATGAATTGCTTGTCTTTCATTCCGGTGCTCCTGACTAAGTCACATAGCTTTTTACCGCTAGGGTGACTAAATTGTCTATGAAGTTTGGTGGCGATTTTTATTTTTTCTTGCCTATTTTTGTTGGAAATTTCTTTGGTAAACAAAATATGTTTGAACTTACCTCGGTCTGGTGTAGGTCTTGTTATGGGAATGTGGTAGTGCCCTGAAGAAGTACATTGCAGTGGGATTTTTTTTCCAAACATGGTGACACTGTCGTTCTCGAAATTGAGGCTTGTGCCGGCTCTTTTCATCGACTTTTTGCTCAGTAAAAGCGGTATTTCGGCGTCCACCACGTCAGTGATAATACTGACTTCAATGCCAGCAATGACACATGGTAAAGTTGCTGTGTGAGTAGATTTAATGGTGTTCCCATCACCAAATTTGTAGTTTTTCCTTCCATCTCGAACTTTTATTTTTTGTTTTTCTGGCAGGGTTTCTAGAAAACACTCGAACCATTTTCTTCCACAAACTGTCCCAGATGCACCACTATCCAAGACAGCGGATCCGAGCGTTTCTCCCAAAAACGTGCTGGTGCTGCCATATTCTTCACGCTCGTTCATGAGGACGATGTTGGAAATGAGCAAGTGGCCTCCTTTGTCGGTCTTGTCAATTTCATCATACGGACAGTCGCGAATCCAGTGGTATTTACACCCACACTTGAAACAAACACCGCTGCTGCTGCTGCTGCTGCTGTCGCTTTCAACCTTGTGGTTTGAATTTCTTTTGATGTTGTTGTAGTGGGTTGAATTTTGGTTGCGACCCCTACCCCATCTGCCAGCCCCACGACTGGTGAGACTGGCTGTTTTATCACCGTGGCGGCGGCCTCGACCACGACTACTGGTGTAGTAGGTGTTTTCAGTTTCGTCAGTGGGGAAAATAATGTCGGATTCGGTTTTCATAGCAACCGGAGGAGTTTTCGGCGGTGAATGAGTTTCAAAGTCATTAAGAATTTTTTTTAATTGTTTAGACATTTCTCCGAGTGTTAGTTCTCGAACGGTGGCTTTTATTAAGCGTTCGTTTTCGGGGGTGAGGTTGGCGCTTTTGAGAGCTCTGAACGCTAGGACCGGCTCGGGAAGAATTATGTTGAATTCTTTCAATTTGGCAATGTGGCGTTCAAATTCAATTAGAAATGTATCTATTGCCATGCCGCTCTTTCTTCGGTGACTTTCGAATGCCTCGTACGCCCTAAATGCTGCCTGGTTTGCGTCTTCTAAAAAGAGGGTGTCCAACTTTTGATATACTATCTCCATTCCGTTTTCGGCATTGAGTAAAGTGATATCCAATTCAAGCAGCGCCTCTCTCGCTTTTCCTTCCAAGGACAAAAGCACGACGGGGGCCCGTTTTCTTTCATCTAAAGTAGTGGCTAGTTCCCATATGCGCATTTCTTTCTTCCAGGAATTATATTTTTCCGTGTTTAACGTTGGTAGGGGAATGAATTTAGAGGCCATGTTTTTTTTGTTTGTTAGTTTTGATACGCTCTGCTACCAATGTAGAAGCAAATAAACACAGATAACGGGAGTAGGGTTGAGGAGGGTTTATTCAACACGTGCGTACAGGTCGCACCATATTTTTCGAAAAGTCCCGTTTACACCGTCCCCGGTAGGGAAGTTAACTCTCTGTTGTGAAGAGTGTTCAAGGGACACAACTGGGTAGAGTTAACAATAAGTACCCGGATTTCAAATAATTCCACTTATTCATATAGGCAACCAGTTACTTCGCGTCAATCTAGAGTCTAGATCGACACTGTTTACGTTTGTATTCGATAAAAAGCAAACTATGGAAGATCAAACAGACCAAAAAAACTTATTTTTCAGTAACGAAAATTTCAATGTATTATTAACGCTGAGGCTGGCCAGTACCAGATGGGTAACCATTTGTATGAGTTTGGTTTTTAATGTGTATGTGTGTGGGGGCCAGGCTCCCCAAAATGGGGGAGGGGCAATTTAAAGCAGAATAAAAAAAAATTATTTCAGCACGTTTGGTCCACCGTAGTCGAAAGGCGGCAAACGTTTTTAAACAAGATCGAAAAAATGATGCTATTTTTAACACAAAGGGCACAATATTTATCGAATTTTTTTTTTTTTTTATCGATTCTTCAAAACATGCCCTGTTTAATAATGGTCATGCATTATTCGGCTCGCTAAAAAAAAATTGTTAATTTATTTATCAAAGATTTTAAAATGGCTTTTTTCGTATAAATATTAAAAAAAAATTTTTTTTTGTTTTGCTTAACTTAAATTAATTATTTTACTTAACATATTCACCGAATTTCACACTTCAAAACTCAAAAGCGGGATAATTAAACACAATCGAAGTTCTGATATTCAGACGTCAAAATAAGGTATGCAAACAATTTTTTTTTTTTTTTTAAATCTATATTTCTGTCCCTTACAATAACACAATATGTTGTGTTCAGTTTCAGATGATTATTTTAAGCATATTTGTACCACCTCAAACAAGGGGGGGGGTTGTAAGTAAAAAAATATATATAAATATCGTTTATGAAAAATAAGTAGACTGTTATAAAGTTCATTCTTCTCTTAATAATCGCTAAAAATTTCGTATTGATCGGATAGTTACCTGATTTTTGGTAGATTTTTAAAAAGACGGTCCGTCAAAAAGTACTTACCTGTCCCCCCAGTTTTGGTGGTGCCTAGATTTAACCAAAATCAGTATTATTTTAAAGTTCGACCTTTCATACGACAAATATTGAAAAATTGGCTAAAAACATTAACGTCTTCGCCTTCAACTAGGCACTTTCCTACAGGGGGTGGGGTCGCTTTTTTCGCCGATATTTTTGAAAGATATCCTCTCCTTTCGATTGTCTAGTCTTAATGTAAACATAAGTCACTTCAGGTTTGACGGTGGTCGTAACCGCAAAGACATCAGTACTATGGATTCGAGCCTGCCTTCCTACTACCACTTTCTTTTTTTTTTTTTGCTCAACATACACATCCAAACTTCCGGGCAACGCTGGGCTGAAATGCTAGTCTATCTATATATCTATAAAAGTGAAGTGTCTGTGTACATTTCCCTACACAATAACTCTGTCAATTTTAAGTCTACAGACTCGAAATTTGATAGTACATGGTACTGAGATTTGGGAAAATCTATGTGATCGGTTTCGGCCAGAAATTTGGCTATTAAGCGGTCAAATTTAAAGAATTTGACCTTTGAGAGCTCTACAAAACTCCTCTGACAATTTTGGGTCTAAACAATTGAAATTTTAGATATAGGTTCCTTGGACATGGATCTAACTTAATAACTTGATTTGAGCCCAAAACAATAAATGTTAAGGGGTCATAATAGGGGTCAAAGTTAAAAAAAATTGACCGTTTTTTTTTTTTGTTTCTTTTTGCTCAGCATACACCTCCAAACACCCGGGCAACGCCGGGCCAAAATGCTAATATGCTAAAAGTGAACGTGTCTTTGTGTCTGTATGTGTGTGTACATTTGCCTACGCAATAACTCTGTCAATTTTTAAGTCTACAGACTCGAAATTTGATATACAGAGTACTGATATTTGGGAAAATCTTTGTAATCCGTTTTCGGCCAGAAATTTGACTGTTAAGGGGTCAAAGTTCAACGATTTGACCTTTGAGAACTCTACACTACTCCTGTGACAATTGAAATTTTAGATATATGTTCCTTGGACATGGATTTAATTTAATAACTTGATTTGAGCCCAAAACAATAAATTTTAAGTGGTCATAATAGGGGTCAAAGTTAAAACAAATTGACATCTGCGTTCTCTACCAAATTACTCAGACAATTTCCGGTCTAAACATTTGAAATTTTACATAAAGGGTATTCAGAGATAGGGCAAGCTTTTTAATCAGTTTGGGTCGAAAATTTTTAGTCACCAATATATAAATGTATGTATGTTAAATGTAAAACTTTCGTCAGAGGCGACAGATTTTACCAAGATCAATATCATTTTAAAGTCCGAACTTTCAGAATACAAATACCGAAAAATTGGCTAAAAACATTGATATCTTCACCTTCAACTAGGAACTTTTCTACAGGTGGGGGGGGGCGCTTTTTTCGCCGATATTTTTGAAAGTCATCCTCTCCTTTTGATTGTCTAGCCTTAATTTAAAAAAAATGTCACTTCTGGTTTGGCGGTGGTCGTAACAGCATAGACGTCTGTTTTTCCCCCCGTTCTTTTCCTCCTTTGCGATACGGGTTCGAGCCTGCCTTCCTACTACCACTTTTTTTTTTTTTTTTTTTTTTTGCTCAACAGACACATCCAAATACTCGGGCAACGTCGGGCTGAAGTGCTAGTATATCTATAAAAGTGAAAGTGTCTGTGTGTGCGTCTGTCTGTATACATTTCCTTACGCAATAACTCTGTCAATTTTAAGTCTACAGACTCGAAATTTGATATACAGGGTATTGAGATTTGGGAAAATCTTTGTAATCCGTTTTCGGCCAGAAATTTGACTGTTAAGGGGTCAAAGTTCAATGATTTGACCTTCGAGAACTCTACCAAACTCCTCTGCCAATTTTCGGTATAAACACTTGAAATTTTAGATATAGGTTCCTTGGACGTGGATCTAACTTAATAACTTGATTTGAGCCCCAAAAAATAAATGTTAAGGGATGATAATAGGGATAAAAGTTAAAAAAAAATTGACCTCTGCAGCCTCTACCAAATTACTCAGACAATTTCTGGTCTAAACATTTGAAATTTTACATAAAGGGTATTCAGAGATAGGGCAAGCTTTTTAATCGGGTTGGATCGAAAATTTGACCTACCAATATATAAATGTATGTATGTTTGCATGTCTGCCTAAAACTTTCGACAGCCGACGGATTTTCACAAAATCAGTATTGTTTTGAAGCTTGATCCTTCAGACGACAAATACCGAAAAATTGGCTAAAAACATTAATTTCTTCACTCTCAACTGGGCACTTTTCTACAGGAAAGGGTCGCTTTTTTCGCAGATATTTTCGAAAGTCATCCCCTCTTTTCGATTTTCTAGCCTTAATTTAAACCTACGTCACTTCCAGTTTGACGGTGGTCATAACAGCATAGACGTCAGGTTTTTTTCCTGTTCTTTTCTTCCTTTACGGTACAGGTTCGAGCCTGCCTTCCTATTACCACTGTTTTTTTTTTTTTTTTTTTTTTTTTTTTTGCTGAACACCCGGGCAACGCCGAGCTGAAATGCTAGTATATATATATATATATATATATATATATATATATATGTTTTAAATTAAAATTCCATTTTATTTTTTTTATTTGGAATAATATGGATTTTTTTCCTATTTTTAACCCTTTTCTTTTTATTTCACTTTTTTTAATTATTTTTCCTCTGTTTTAAAGTCATGTTAGGTTGTTCATGATTGAAATGTAGGTTAGTAATATTATTGTTGGCTCTACTAGTTTTTAGATATGACATTGATGAAAATTTAATAAATACTTATATTCCTAATTGAACCTGCATACATAAATCCTGATGAGTTTTATTTTTTTTTTGTTTTTCTTTCCTGATGTTTTGAACACATTTTTATTAGATTTTTCCTGTTAAATTACACTCATAGAAAAAACAGGATATATAATTCTGTATATTGGCTATTTAAATATTAACGAAACAGCCAAGAAATTATCTTTTCAGAAATGAATAAAAACATGGTTACTGGAATCTATCTAACCATCTCTCTCTCTCTCTCTCTCATATATATATATATATATATATATATATATATATATAATGTATATATAATGTCTGTGTTTTTGCTTTATATTTTTAAATCCAGGTTGATGAAATTAATTTCAAGAATAATTACACAGCTTTTCTTTCAATTAAGGTAAAGTTCTGCGAGCAAACGGAAGGAGGTAAGATTTTAGTAATTTTGCTATTAGTGTCAACAGCTGAGTTTTTCTTTTAACCGGGTTAGGCAAACTTAAAGCAGTACTCCCTCCTTAACTTTTTTCCTTTAAAAAAATTTTTTTTCAATGAATTGATAACAATTAGATGTAAAACTTTCACCAAAAATTCTGAAATTTGTATTGTTTTCAATGTTTCCGACAAAGGGAGGGGCATATTGCATCATTAAAGCTTATAGTAAAATGTTCCCTTAATGGAACCGGTTAAACTTTTAAAAGTTTCAAACTTTATTTCATTGTAATGTTTTAATGCCGAGTGTACAACTTTAAAATGTGGTATAGAACTAACAGGCGACTCCATATATCATTCCTATCTCTGTATTTAAATAGTATTTGTATTTAACTAGCATACGCGTTTTGTATGTAAAAGAGTAAGGAACCTCTGATTCATAGATAAGCATGAATTTAATCTGAAGAAACATCCCACAAAGGCAGTTATTGTGCTTTTGCATTGAATAACCTACTTTCTCTTAATAAGATGGAGGATGCGGTCAGGATGCAACTCTTTTAAATAAAAGTACTCATCTGCTTCCTAAGAAAACAAATTCCAATGCAAAAACCAGCGGAAACTTTGTGTCCTGCTTTCATCTCTATCTCTATATATAAAGTTGGATGTGTGTATATATATAAACAACTCCTTTGCTATCCATCGGCTATCAAGCTAGTTCCAATTATTCTTTTTAAATGTATAGCTTACATTACAGATATGTAAGATACATCGATTGTACTTTTTAAAACTAATAATTTTCATTTAAATTAGTGCCCTTAAAAATGAATAAATATATTTTTAAAAAGTTCTTTTGTAATTTATCATTTTATTTGTACTTAAATCACTTTAATTACTGTTAATACTGACAAAACTATTGCATTTTTATATATATATATATATATATATATATATATATATATATATATATACTAGCATGAGTACCCGGCGTTGCCTGTGGGTTGACATGAAGTTCTGTTTGAAACACGCCTGCTACACTAATCATTTTCATCATGCGTAACATGGATATTCCCACCACAATTTCAAATATAAAAGAACGGATAAAAATATGTAAATGTAATCGCCCCCAAAAAGAAGTATCTGATACCCTCTCCACCAGATATTTTGGCAGAAGGGGTCACTGTCCTAAGAAAACTCACGATTTTGTGAACCTAAAAAAAATAACGTTTATAAACATTAATGCATGCATTTATTTTTTATTTTGGTAAATGTGTAGATTAGCGGCGTAAATTATTTGCCAGACAAAAAAAATAAAAACTATTTTATATAAAACACATTGTTAGACCCAAAGGCTGAAATAAAACCAGAAAAAATTTCATTTTTATTATTTTTTTATCATTTATATTTATTATTTGAGGCCGCTATATTGCTTTTAAAATTGGGCCTTTCTAAGGTTTGGCAGATTGGCCTTTTTAAGCTCTTTCATGAACTATGTTTTTGGCCGCCATATTTTTTTTGTAATGAAAGAATGCCAAATTTGGCCTTAAAAAAGCCAATCTGCCAAACCTAAAAAAGGCCAAATTTTAAACGTGTAAGGCATGCACATTTAGTCTAATAAAAAATGATAAAAAAACATAAAAATTAAATTTTTTTGTTTTATTTCAACCTTTGGGTCTAATGTTTTATATAGAAATAAATAGTTTTTATATTTTTTTTTGTCTGTCAAATAATTTACGCCGCTAAACTACACATTTACCTTTATTTTTCTAAGGGCACTTTTTTTACTGGCTTTTTTTTGTAAATAAGGGGGGGGATTTTCGATTTGCTTTTTATTTGTCGTTTTATGTTTCTAATGTAATCCCCCCCTCCCAAAAAATTGAATTTGTCATTTTTTATGGGTTTGTTTTGTTTATTAAATTGTTAGGTGAAAGTAGAGAATGGTCTCCTAAAAAATAATTAAATTTATCGTTATTTTATGTTTCCAATGTAATTCCCCCCTCCCCCAGAAAAAAAAAAATTGTATTTGTCAGATTTTGCCCTCCCCCTCGATTGCCAAACTTGAAAAAATGCTAGAGGTGACATGTCTCGTTAAATGCTTTATGGCCAAAAAGTGGGTACTCATTTTACATTAAATTTATATAGAAAAGTGATCCCCACCCTAACATGTTTTCTTTTTTTTTCAAAATTTCTTCTCTCATAATATTTATAAATATAAATGTATTAGGCTGAAAAAAGTAGATCTCCATTTTTTAGGGGTTAAATGCCGTTGGGTCACATCGTATATAGTTACCTTTTTAATTAGAAAATTAAGTTTATAATTGATGAAATTAACGCGAAAAAAGAAAAAATGCGTAAATTGTGGAATTTATAGGGGGCAGTAGATCTTCATTTTTTTAGGTTTTAAATAATGCTTGATTACATGGTAAAAATTTACCGATTTCTGTATTGCCGTTTAAGGAATAAAATAAAACAAACAAATGAAATCTTTTCAGTTTTTTTCGTAAGTGTTTTTTTTTGTTTGAACATTTAAAAAAAAACAATAAAAGCCAAACATTTTACATGGAATTATTTTTCCAGCTAGAAACTTAATGAAATTACCAAATGATATTTGGTGAACGTGTGTTTTTTTTTTTATGCATAGCATCTAGGGGCAAATAACTCTAAAAAAACAAGCTTTAAAAAAAAGGTCGCTGTTGGAAATATTAATTCCAAATTAAATATATTATCAATATAATTGTTGTTTAAAATTTATTCAATAACAATTTTAAATAGAATACTTAAAATAATTCTCTCGCTAAAAACATTAACTAAGATACCACTATTTAGTAAAATCGATTTTTCTTAATGTCATATGCAAATAAGGTGATCTCTTAATTGTATATTTTTGCAAGTATGATACTATATATATATATATATATATATATATATATATATATATTTAAATAAGGGGGTGGTCACCAACAATGTGTATTTTTTAACATTATTTTATTATTCCGTGTCTTGGTTTTTCATTGAGAATTATGTTTAGATCATTGTAATAATGTTTTTAAATCATTGAAATCGTTTTTAATGCGTTTCAGACGTTCTGTGAAGCGTCCTCTTCAGAAATTATTTAAAATGTGTTGGAGATGTAAAAATAGCATTTTCGTAGTTCATTTGAAATGTTTCCAAGAGGTGGAAAAGTGTCTACTATTCATTTATATATATATATATATATATATATATATATATATATATATATATATAAATAAATGAACGATTAAAGTAAGACACATTTTGTATATATTAATCAAATTGTGAACAAACAAACAAACAGGAATGCGAATTTATATATATAGATATTATACCTGTGATCTGTTGGGTCAGTATATGTGATAGCTAGCAATGGACTAGCGAGTATATTGAGTTAATATATAAAAGGGCAATTGAGTATACAGAATTAATGTATAAACACGTAAAAATTGAATGCCCACATGAAAACAAACATGGCGACGAATGAAAACAATACAAAATACAATGGATAATAAAGGTCATCATTGTCCTTGGATTAAATGAAAAATCCTTTATATAAAAGGGAGGGGTGTAATCCGTTGAAAAAAAGATGAAAAGAAAAATACAAGCAGGAAGTGTGCATTGTATGGTCACCCTAGTTATTTTTTTTTTATTTTTTTGTGTGTGTTAGCAGCCTTAAAAATATCAGGAAATGATAATTAATTTATAAAGTAATATTTAGCGGTAAGACTTTTTCAAAGAAAATCTTTAAAAAAAATGAAAACTTCCCCTAACTAAATAAACTGAATCATAGCCCCCCCCCCCCCCCCGCCTCCGAACCTAAGCGAACACCCAACAGGTGAAGACATACTTATCAAGAAATCATCTCACCAATGAGACGCCAAAAACTTTAACATTAAGACTCAAATTTTAAAGTAACCCCCTCCTCCTACCCCCACATATTCCCCTTCCCTCTCCATGTATCCCTATGCCCTCAGCCGCACCAGAAATTAATTTCTCAAACCCCCCCCACAAGTTCCTTAAACTCTAAAACTAAAACATTACTGACATACCAAGCTCCTCTCCCACCTTTCCCCTTGTTCCCTTCCTCTTCCCCCCCCCCCCCCCGCTCTTCTCGCACCCCTCCCCTGTTTACTCTTTCATCCCATACCAACGAACATTTATATATATATGAAAATCACCCCTTGTTCATGATGTCATAAAAATGCTAGACATCTCAAAGGCATGTGGTCCCGATCTTATCCCTACTATACTATTTAAAAAAATGTGCTCCGGTGCTCTCCAAACTTTTCTGAATTTTGTTTTCTAGACTGCTGGAAAATTGCTTTTGTTGTACCAAAAAAATTCAAAATTTCTGGCAAGAGAACTGATGCACTAAATTATCACCCCATTTGTTATATACATCAAGTAACACGAGTTATCTCCCCTTGACTAGGATTACTCCCACCATCAACATTGCCTGCAACCTCCCACCACACAATCAAATGGTACATCGTAGTAGCAAAAAATACTACTCCTTCTCAGTGTTAATAAAGCTTCTGTTCTGTTCACACGTGTGTCTTTTCTCTCGATGTTATCGCTAACCCTTTACTAATGCAGGCCACATAATAAAACAATATTAGTCTCCTCCCTCTCTTCACCAAAATCTTTGAGTTCTAAATCAATCATGCACTAGTTTGCCACCTCAGATAATAGACTTCTTTCTGGCCGACAGTGTGGATTTAAGTAAGCTTGTTTTACCACAGATATTCTAACTGTAATTCCTGAACGCATATACCATTCACTGGATAAGGCATATACCATTCACTGGATAAGGCAGAGGAGGCTAGATCAGTAGCCCTAGACATATCTAAGGCTTTTTACAGGATTTGGCACAATGGTCTTCTCATCAAAATTAAATCATATGGCATTACTGGATGCTTACTTAACCAAATCAAATCCTTCTTAGATGGTCCTGGATATGACCTTAAACTATATCCAATGGTGAGGCCCCAGCTTGTGGGCTTTGGGGAGTGTGGAGCCACCCTTTAATTACCATTGCTCCCAGGTCCACTCTGACCCGGAGTGGTAGTACCTGTTAGGGTTCCAACTATGGGTTAAATAGAAAGCGACTTGAAAACAACAAATATATTCTATTTAAAAATTTTTCTTCAAAATCTTTGGATTCGGCATTAAATAACCCGAAAAGGGTTGATATGCTATAAAACAAAAACAACCAACCAACCAACCAACCTTCTTAGATAATAGAAAAATACATGTTGTCCTTGATGGTCGTATAGCTGCACAGCATAATATAATCCTCACACCATTATTATTCCTGATATTCATAAACGACCTCCCTGATAAAATTCTCTCTAAGATGGGTATATTTGCTGATGACACTACACTCTATAACAGACTCTAGAGAAAAGCTAATGAATACATACCTAAAGAAATGACTCTTACCTCCAGTCTGTAGTGGAATGTGGCTGAAACTGGATGGTAATGTTCAATACTGCCAAGACTAAGCTTATTTCCTTTAATAATTGCAAGAAACTCTCAACCACTGATTACCATGGCTAATGATACATTATCTGAAAGTACTTCCTCAAGCTCCTAGACTCAACATTCACAAACCCTCTCGACAAAAATGCCCCAGACAAACAGCAAAATCCCACCCCTACACTGTAGAGATCCCTAGATGCTATAAAGCTTTTTACTCAAATAACTTCTTCCCTCAAACTGCTAGACTTTGGAAGTCCCTCCCAGGCCCCTGCTTCTCTGACTGTACTGACACACAGTTCAAATGTAATATGAAGAGACATCTTGCTGGCCAACTCCCTACACAGTATCTTAACAAATTTTATTTCTATAATGAGACATTTTCTTTCTTTTCTTGATATCGATTGATACACGATTTATCTTTTTTTTCTTCAGACTTTCCAGTTTAAGACATTTTATTTTTTCTCTTTCATTTTTAATAAGATGCTATTTCATAAGAATAGGAATATTAGTGCAGACACTGGCAAAACATACTTTTTTGTCATTTTATTTGGACAATTATTCTCATCTTATTATTTTCACAATGTTTTCGATAACCTCCAGCCATTCTAGGTGTATCTTTTTGAATTTGAGAATTTTTCTGATGAACTTGGATACCTATACAAATTTTGAAATTCAATTGTTTATTGAATTCAATCCAGGTTTCTGAGTTCAACATAAAGATTCCCAATTTCAAAATGATACATCGTGAAAATAATAACCAAAATGAGAACAGTAGTCTGAATAATCCAAATTATCAATCCTCATTAAAAAATGTCAAAAACAATGTTATTTTTTTTTCTTTTCTGTTAGAATCTGGAAAATGGAAGACTTGCTTGAAAAGATACAAATTGATGCCTCATCCTCATACGGAGACTGGAGCTCAAAGTAGCTTTGTTATCAGCAGCAAACAAGTAACAACTCTCTCTCTCTCTCTCCCTCTCTCTCTCTCTCTCTAGAGAAAAAGAGAGAGAGATGACTGAATTATATAAACCCAGTAAAATTCTGAATATTACAAATAAGACTGTGTGTATATATATATATATATATATATTGTATATTAGGCAGCGTGTTTTCATTTAGACATACATTGTTGGAAAGCATGGAGTGTTCTTGCTTACTTGTCTTTTTTTGTAATTTCTCTATTTTTCGTATGGTCGTTCTAATATCTTGGTTGAATTTGTGTAAGAAAGTTCCATAGTCGTTTTCGTCAATCTGGTTTTTTTTTTTTTTTTTTTTTTTGCAAGTACTTTCAACTGATTTATTTAGTCATCTTCAGGCAGTTTTTGATTATTATTTTGCAAACTAATAGTTAGAAACCTAGACCAAACTAATAATCAAGTTAACAATCCCCACCTTATTAATTTATTCTGTCGCTACTAGCTACACCACAACTTTAAATCAGATAAAAATGTACTAAGGAATATAATACATTGACTTATATACCCAGTCACTAATAATACAATTAGATTTATCATCTACTACAAGAAACTAACAACTGCTAACCTTATAATTAACAACAACACTTCTCGGACAACAAAATCAGTCGATGAAACCAATGTAGCCTACCAATTCAAATGCCCCTGAAGAGAATGTATCTCCAACAATAAAAACAGCAATAGCTACATTGTACGCACAACCAACACATTGTCAAGTTGATTAACCCTACACGTTTCAGATACAAGCTCGATTTGTCAACACCTAAAATAACATGGCTGTCCACATTCCCAATTTAGAAAAATCCTAGTTGAAAATGTTGTTTAAAGTTAGCAGAAGGAAAGAAGAAAAAGAAAGGGAAAAACAGATCAAACGAACAAAGGTTTTACTGCGTGTGTGTCAGGTGACGTTGGGCGAGAGAAATCAAGATGGCGCTCATAGTTTTAAAAGGTGTGCTCTGGTGGAAATCACCTGGGAGACATGTATAAAAGGAGTTGACAGGTTAGGTCAGTGAGATTGCAGACAGACGAAGGTTGGTGTCAGTGGTGATCTCAAACCCGGCGGTTGTTGGCTTGCAAAGACGAATTCTTTTTGTTTTTTTTATTCCTTTAATTTTGTTATCCTAAACCAGGAAATTTCAGTGATGGCTACCGGCTTGAACAACATGATAAAGCCGTTCATTGGTGATGGTTAAAGAAAGTCGACCTAGTGGCAAAGCTCCAAAAGATAGGCGACGCTGCCACAGTGATACCATTGTTCCTGGAGGGTGATGTGCTAGCCCTATATTTGAGCTGAGCAGGAGGATGCTGAGATGATCATAGGCAGGTTGATCCAGGCATTTGCGGAAGGACCATTTGAGGCATACAACAAATTAAGAGAAGAGGTGGACGGGGGAATCCGTCGACATGTATGCAAATGAAGTCAAAAGATTGGTGGAACTGACAGGAATTCGGAGACAGGTAGCGACTTACGTAGCAAACATGGCATTTGTTACCGGGTTCCTGGAGATTTCCAAGAGGCTGCAGCAAGTCCCAGGTATTGAGACTTTGGAGGTGAGTGATCTGCTTCCAACTGCAAGAATATTAGTAAGCACCCAACCCTCTGAGGCCGTAGGAACGGTGGCAACAGCACGGAAGGATGAGAGCAAAAGCTGCCCGAGACCACGAGGCGCATGTTTTGAATGTGGGGGCTCGCACCTGCAGGGAGACTGCAGGAAGTTCTTGGAAAGGACTGTGTGCTACAGGTGTAATCAGAGTGGTTACATGGCAGTTAATTGCAAGAGTCTGGGAAACTGTCAAGGGGGAGCCGAAGCACCAGCGGCTGCCCCAACTTGGGAATAATGGCGCGCTTGCAGCAGATGCCCAAGCGTGAAATTGTGGTGGAAGGACAAGAAGCTGTGGCCCTGATCGATATTGGTTGTACCACTGCCGTGGTGCACACTAGCCTTGTCAGAGGATGGAAAGGGAAGGGCGAAGTAGTGGCATTCGATGGGTCACTAGTGAAATGTCGAGGGAGGAGGACTGTCACACTTGAAATCAAGGATCACCGGATGAGAGTCCATGCGGTTGTCACTGATCAACTGGTGCCTGGCGTCCAAGCGATTGTCAGAATGGATGTAATATGCCGACTTGGAGGTGTCACAGTCAGCAGCAATGGCATGAGGTTTGGACCAGCTGGAAGCGCAGTAACAGAGCAGGTCAACAAAGGAATCAAACAGGTTGGAGAAAAGAAATGGATATCAATCAGTGATCCGGATTTGGATAGGAATCAGTGGACAATGGAGTGGGCATGGAAAAATGAACCATCTACGTTAACAAACAGGATGGCATGTTAAAATAACTCGCTCAAAGGAGGAGCAAGAAAGGATTTTGAAAGAGAAGTGGACAGATGACGTTGAATCGGGCATCTTGCCATTAATGGCCGTTCTGCAACCAACAAAAGGAAAGGTAAGATCAGTACTAGATTTCTGAGAATTGAACTGACACGTCGAGTGCCTTACTGGTGGGGGGGGGGTGATGCTATAGATATATGCAGAGAGACCATCAGAGAATGGAGGCAAATGAACGGTGCCTAAAATCTGCCTATTTGCAACTCCGCATTGCCAAGAAACTCTGGAAGTACCAGTTGGTCAGATATAAAGGCAGAACCCACTGCCTTATGAGGGTGGGGTTCGGGCTGAACTCTGTACCCAAGACCATGTCAACCATTCTAAGGAAGATTCTAGAAAAAATGGGGAAGGGAGATGGCGCCGTGACTGTAGGGTAGGTCATGGTTCACTTATAGAAGTTCAGGTTGGTCGACAAGGCACCGGAAGAATTGGAAGGGGCTTTGGGACTAAAGCTGAAACAAAATGCATCGGGTGGTCTGGAATTTCGAAGGGGAAACATGATCCCACAAATGAAAGAAGAGCTCAACAAGCGGGAGCTTTTTTCGATATGCGGCAGGCTGATTGGACATTACCCTATTGCCGGCTGGCTTAGACCAGCATGCAGCTACATCAAGAAGCATGCTGAAGGTAGAGGATGGGGTTGGGGTAATAGAGTGGGAGAAAGAACGATCGCCTTAATTGAAGAGGTCCTGAAAGAATTGGTTTTCCGCAGGCTCGGGATGCTGGCTGAGCTGATACAGGAGTTTTCTTTGAAGCTGCGCGTAATCATGATTGCCTCTGAGAAGAACAAAGTGGATGCTCTCACAAGAGTGAGAAAAGGCTGGCTTGTGTCAACAAAAGAGCATATTGCTGCAGTGACTCATCTGGATAACTCTGGGGTGCGAGAGTTGCACAATCTGCACCATATGGGGGTAGAGAGGACATTGTACCTGGCAAGAAAAGTTGATCCGAGTGTCCGAAAGGAACAAGTGGAGCAAGTGATCAGGACTTGTGACAAGTGTCAGCCAATTGACCCTGCTCCAAGGACGCATGAAGCTGGAGAACTAGGTGTGACTGGGACCTGGGAAAGACTCGCAGTTGATGTCATCCATTACAGGGGTGGGCTTTACATGACAATGATCGGCTGTGGCCCCGGGTGCTTTGCCCTATGGAAAAGGCTGTGAGGTGAAATGGGCAGTGAAATAGCAGCAACCCTTGACGTGATGTTTCTGGAGCGCGGTCCAGTGGAAGAGCTTCTAACTGACAATGGTACTGCTTTTAGATCGGCAGCAGTTGCGGATGTGCTAAAGAAATGGAATGTCCGTCAGTTCTTTAGAGCTGCCTATAGACCCAGTGGCAACGGGATTGTAGAAAGAAATCATCGGACAATAAAGGCAGTGGCAGAGAAAGGGAGCACCTTGCCTGAGCAAGCAATTTATTGATACATGTCACCTAGATCAGGGAAACAGCAAGGGACAGTTACACACCTGTCAATATTTAAATACTCCTGGAGGCATCCTAGGGTTGAGTTGGCAAGCAGGGAGACAGAGACAACAGGAACCATCAAACTCGGTGACGAAGTATGGGTGAAGCTCCCAGGGGCGTGATGTACTACACAGTGGAGCAGAGGTCATATAACTGGGAATAATACTAGCAACAACATTGTGGTAGATGGAGTACCGAGACATATTCTTGATATCAGGCCAGTGGAAAATGAAACAGTGGAAAGCAATGTGCAGTGGGAGGATGGCGAGACACTTCAGAGACCAAGTAGGGAAAGACAACCACCACAGTGGATGAAGGATTATGAAATATGATCCAGAGATTAGGGAGGCATGTTGTTTAAAGTTAGCAGAAGGAAAGGAGAAAAAGAAAGGGGAAAATAGATCAAACGAACAGAGGCCTTACCGCGTGTGTGTCAGGCGAGGTTGGGTAAAAGAGAGAGAGAAATCAAGATGGCGCTCATAGTTTTAAATGGTGTGCTCTGGTGGAAGTCATGCGGAATCACAGGGGAGACGTGTATAAAAGGAGTTGACAGACAGACGAAGGTTGGTGTCAGTGGTGATCTCAAACCCGGTGGTTGTTGGCTTGCAAAGATGAATTCTTTTTTTTTTTTATTTCTTTAATTTTGTTATCCTAAACCAAGAACACTTCAGAAAACATGAAAATTATTCATATGGATCCAAACGTAAAAAGACTAAAAATACTGGTAGCTAAACAGCCACAAATTAACAATGTAAATTTTGAAAATAGTAATAACATTTTAAAGTGCCTGGGTATGTAACCATCCAATATATATATATGTGCGCATATATATATATGTATTGTATGTATATATGTTGTAATGTAAATGTATAAATTAATTAAAATAAAATTAAAAAAAAAGAAACTTCCATACCATTTTGTAAATCACGCTTTTAAACCATTGTACATTTATTTTAGTCACGTTCTTAACACATTAAAAATATAATTTTTTTTACATACGAGATGTAATTTGAACTGAAGTCTATAAAAGCATCCTGATTTTAAATAAAACAGTAATCAAAAACTGTCTGAAGATGACTGAAGAAATCAGTTGAAAGTACTTGCAGAATATATATCTATATGAAGGGGAGGTACACAATTGCAAGAAGCCTCAAAAAAAAAAAAAAAAAAAAAGGTTGCATACACCACCTCAGCCAAGTTCAGTGATACAGAAAGTAACTTCATCTACAAAATAGCATAACAGATGTGAAGGGAGAACCAGGATGTATAAGTGTGAAACATATAAAGAATGATGGACAGCTGTGCATAAATAATGTGGCCAAGCATAAAGCCTGACAACAGCATTATGCATTCTCCTGGAACCTGGTCCATCTAATGTTAGAGCAATCAGTGTTATTCCCAGCAGCGCAGATCAGGTATGATAGAACATGCGTTAGGCAAAATGGATAATGGCAAAGTCGCAGGAACTTCTGGAAATGCTGAAAGCACTGGCAATGTCGGTAACAGGCATAGTTAATACTATCATAAGAGATGAGAATGTGTTAGAGTGCTGGAGTGAAAGTTACATTATCAATTGCTGTAAGAGAAAGGAGACATGTACTCTGAAGCTCGTAGAAATAAGAATGAAAGTGGTCGAATATGTAGTAGACAACATCATCAGACACAGATCAGATGTAGTTTGGCTTTGTACCTGGCAGGGGCACAAATGATGGCTATATTCATCATTCACTATAGGAACAAGAGATTCTACATGGAATTTGTGGAGATGCAGAAAACCTGTAGAGAGATGTTATGATGGGTAATGTTTACGATGGATGTAGAGGAGTAACTTGTCCATCTTGTACAATGTATATACATGAATGCTAGTAGTAGATTGCAGGTATATAACACTTACACTGATGGCTGCAATGTCAAGGTTGCGTGTCATCACTAATCTGTCTTTAGCTATCTACTTTTCATCACAGTCTTGGAGGCACTGTCAAGAGTTTCATTTAACAGGCGCCGGTGAATGTTGATTAGTTCGATGATGCATCTCTGCTTCTGATACATGCCCATGATAGGAATTGCTTTCTTAATGCCTCAATATTTGCAACAGAGAGATGAAACTTTCAGGTCATGAATAAGTTCAGTCATCACGATTTAGGCAGAATAAAAGATAGAAGGCATTACTTTTGGAATGTTCCTTGTATTTGCAGGCGAACTTGCCTAAAACCAAAGTGATGGCCTGTAACTTTGGTCTGAAATCCTTAAGAGCCGCTATGGTAGTAATGCTACAAACAACCTCAAAAAGCAAAAGTTACGCTTTCTTACCAGCACAGAAAAACTCGACGATCGAATAGTTTATACTAGTAAGTGTGTATTCTACAAAGTATTAACAAAATTATACAGAGTTGTTGATCAAAAATAAAAACAAAATAGTCAGTAAAAAAATATATTTACATGTATTTTTTTTCATTCTTTCTATTTCTTAGTGTGCTGACTAGGCACTTGCTGTAGTAGTAACTCTCTGTCCTTATTATAAAAGTGGGTGAGTCAATGTTCTCTCTCACTTAGTTATTCGGATGAGGTTCTGGCTATTGCAGATCACAGATTTCGGCCTATTGGCCACACCAAAATTCTTTACTCTAGGAATTCTCACCTAAAACTCTTTTTCAGACTGATGTGAGACGTACACTCTACTTTGCAAAACAGATTGACCCTTGGGTTTCCAAGGTTACTGTGAAAACTGTCATCAAAAAGAGTGTCAGTTAATCGATCCAT
The DNA here is from genome assembly GCF_053919585.1 of Euprymna scolopes. Lineage (NCBI taxonomy): Eukaryota > Metazoa > Mollusca > Cephalopoda > Sepiida > Sepiolidae > Euprymna > Euprymna scolopes. The sequence continues at coordinate 23,186,551 of NC_136521.1, read as the reverse complement.
CACCCATGTACTGGTCAGAGAGTGCTTTAAATGTGAAACAAACATGGCATCAATAAGCGATGGATATTACACATTGCAACGTGGCCTGTTTTATGACATTGATTGACTGCAGACCCACTTAGTTTGCCATCTACCGACGCCTCGGCAAAATGCAAAAAGTATAATCAACCAGGTGAAACCGCTCTTCTATGAGGTGGGCCCACCGACAGAGATTCTGATGGATAATGATACAGCCTTTGAGAACGGCTTATTTAAAATCTTCCCAGATGAATGAAGAATCCGACTTTGATTCTGCTGTATGTCCCGGTAACGGTATCATCAAGTGCTGTCATAGAAGTGTAAAAACGACTGCAGAAATCAGTGTACTATTCCAGAAGCAGTATACTGATACATCATGCCAAAGAATGATGTGTCCTCTCAGCAGCACCTACCAACATGTAGTTGAAAGGAATCAATGCAACATCAGCGCCAGCACGCAATCAACAGCAGACTGTCTTCAAAACGGGTGCCCAAGTGTGGGTAAAGGCTCCACATGGACGATGTATCACAAAGTATGGAGTGGGACGTGTGACTGGAATTACCAGTGCACAAAACATATTGGTCAATGGAATTCCACGCCATATGAAATATATACAATCCATAGTTGGATCAGACCTGCCAACAATCTGTTCTGACATGTCTTCAAAGGGTGCGAGTGAAAAATTTGTGACACTTGGAGAGAGACCAGATGAACAGGCACCCAGAATAAATGTTACCTCTCCCGATGACACTTTGAATGTAGACCTAATAACTGTACTGCCACAAAGAAACACACAGCGCAAAAGATCACCTGCCGAATGTTTCATGTGTGATCATAGGATCAGAGGGAATATAGTAGTAACGCTACAAACAACCTCAAAAAAACAAAAATTATGCTTTCTTTGCTGCCAGTATGGGAAAATCAGGTGTGGCATGTTTTATGGAGGGGGCAAGAGAAAATGCATAAAATAGCGAGAGTTGCAGAATCTAAATGGTCAAACTCTAAGGAAAAGGAGACGATTTTTGCACTCATGCTTGATGAATCAACCTCCGTCAGCGAGAGATGCTCATGCATAGGGAACAAAATGTGCTGTTATCCATAATTGCCGAAACTTTACAGAACAAACTTTACAGAACTTCAAGTGTAGGAGATACATTCTATTGATGGTCATCCTCGGAAATAGATAGTACTAGATGATAATATCCTGAAGGTAACAGAGGTGATTTTTTTTTTTTTACAACGGAATCACCACTTATCAAGGCCCGGAGGCCACTCGAGAATAAGGGTTAATGGGTATACATTAGTCAATGTGATTATAGCGTAGTAAACATAGGTATTGGGATTTTTGTAAATTGGATTATATAGGGGTACGGTTCATCAAGAACTTGTTTACATTGGATTGAAGACAATCAAATTGTAGTCACCTGGGAAGCAGGCCAAAGGAAGAGAGTTCTACAGGTGTGCAGTTCTAAGAAAGAAGCTCTGCTCATGGAATCTACTTTAGGTCTAGGCACAGATAAAGAGTGTGGGAAACTATTGGTGGTGGTTCTGGCTAAACGAGTGTTTTTTGTGAAAGTTTGTCGCGGGGGGACTATAGATTGAAGTTCAGATGAGAACCTACCATGGAAATAACGATAAAGCAGAGACAGGCTCACAACGTCTCTTCTGTGGGAAAAAGGTTGCAGGGAAGAGAAAAGGGCATCTCCCACTAAGCTACAAAGTCTGTTTTGAACACTGTCAAGGCAGAAGCAGCAGCTTCTAGCAACTCCAGCCCAGATGTGGCAACAGTACTCCATCCTTGGACATACCTGGCTCTTATATAGATAGAGAATTGTATCAGCAGTGAGATATCTACTGGATCAATAGAAGGATCCAACCATTTTTCCAGCGGTCTTGGCAACGGATTTAATGTATGTGTTCCATTTAAGATCAAGAGTAAAGGTCAAGCTCAGAAGCTTGTCAAAACATGAGGCCTCCCCAAGACGAGAGCCATTCATTTCAATTGATGCCAGATGGGGATCAGAGCGTTGATGATGTAAAGATAGAAGCTTGGTTTTAGATGCATTAAAAGTAACCAGCCACATCTTTCTCCATTGTACCATGCGCTCAAGATCAGAGGAGAGAGAATCAGATAGACCTATACGGTCTTTGATGTGCTGCCATGGATGATGGTGTCATTAGCATAAATGTCTACGAATGATGTAAGGATGTGATTTGGAAGATCATTGATGTAGATTAGGAAGAGAATTGGGCCCAGGATGGACCCCTGAGGGACCCCGGCGTTAATACCAACAGTTTCTGATTTCTGCCCGCCAACGACTACTTTTACGAACCTATCAGAGAGAAATGATTTAATGATTGAGAAGATATTTCCAGCTATACCATAGTTGGAGATCTTGTGAAGTAGACCCTTGTGCCATACCTTATCAAGAGCAATTACCCTGGAGAGGAAGCCTCCATCAAGAGATTCGCTAATCCTGTGAGATAAAACTGTAAGCACATCTGCTGTAGATCTAGCAGAATGGAAACCATATTGCATGTCACTAAGAAGGTTATTTCTGCTGAGATGGTTGACTACTTTTCTATTTAACACAGATTCTAGTAATTTACTCATGATGCACAGGAGACTTATTGGCCTGTACTGAGAGAGAGAGAGATGAACGATTACCTGAATTCTTTAATACAGGGCATACTGATGAGATTCTCCATTGGGTTGGGAAGTATTTCTCCTTAAGACAGTGCTTAAATAACTTTGTAAGTATGGGCGCTAGCTCTGGTCAAAGTTTTTTGAGCACTGTAATTGGAATGCCATCAGGGCCAGTTGCTTTACTGGGATCGATGTTTTTGATTAGCTTGGCAACATCATGTACAGATATTTTTACGTCGCATAGCATGTTTTCAGTTACACGGGGAAATGCTGGGGGTTGATGTCTTGGCCGTTAAGGGTAGAGTTAGCTGCAAAGATCTTGGCAAAGAGTTTGGCTTTGTCTGATGCTGACGAGATTACTTCAGGTCCATTGATGATTTTTGGGATAGAGCACACACTCCTGTTCAGGATTCTGTTTGCTATTTGCCAAAACTGGTGGGAACCAAGCCACTGCTCAGCTACTTTGGATTTGACGGACTGAGCATACTACTCTCTTGCATTCTTTATCACTTTTTTACAGTGGTTTACCACCAGCACCCTTACTAGTGACATGGCCACAAGGATAGATAAAAGAAAAGCATCTCTGGCGACTGTTCCCACAAATACTGCCAACCTTGAAATACAACTTTTTCTTCTCCTTTTGTCAGAAAAATCACTCATTGAATAAGATGAGGACTGAGGGACAAATAAGGAGAAGCGAGAGTTACGAGAGCTGCCAATAACGCCTCCACATTGCATTGTCTACTCTCCATTTAAAAAAAAAAAATAGGATTTAAGGGACTTGTTAATATTCACTTAGTATAAGTCCGTAGCTCTTTTCCGAAATCAAAGATAGTGTTTGAAGATAGCTTCCCCTCCCATATTTAAGCGTGAATTTATATTATGGAATCAACATGACCCTGTTAATAATAGATTTCATAGTGATTCTTTTTTTCTTCTATATTCTAGATACATTTGTATTTTAGGTACTAATAGAAATAAACTTATATTAAACAAGATTCTATTATATTTATTTTATTATATCTTGTTTAATATAAGTTTATTTCTATTAGTACCTAAAATACAAATGTATCAAGAATATAGAATCTAAAATATAGAAGAAGAAAAAAAAAAGAATCACTATTCAATGCTGCCTATATAAGGTGCCCTTTTTCTGACTCCTTGTTGGGAAAATATTTCAACATCGAGACAATTTTCTACTGGTTTTTTTTTGTGCTAAATTCTTTCTATTATATTTATTTTATTATAAGAGTTTAGTACAAAAAAAAAACAGTAGAAAATTGTCTCGATGTTGAAATATTTTCCCAACAGGGAGTCGGAAAAAGGGCACCTTATATAGGCGGCATTGAATATAGCGTTCAATTTGGTCAGTAGGAAAGTAAAAAAAGAATAAGATATATACATTATGAATATTCGCCTGACTTGCTTCTGTAAAGGGGAACCTTAACGTTTTCTCTTATCTCATGCTTTTCGAGATGCTGTTTTGAATACTGAAGGTTTCCAACTTACCTACATGTGAAAACATATCATATATATCATGTATCATATCATAACATATCAAATCATATCCTAGCATATCATATCATATATCATAACATATCGTATATCATAACATAACATATATCATATCATATAACATATCATATCATATATCGTACCATAACATATCATAACATATCATATATCATATCATATCATATATTGTACCATAACATATCATAACATATCATAGCGTATCATATCATAACATATCATATATATAATAACATATCATAATATATCCTATCATATATGAAAATGAAGGCAATTTGGACAACATTTTGTGAGTTGTTGCCATTACATTGCATGCTGTCGTTTTCTACATATGGGATGTTGTATAGTAGCTGAATCAGGAGTGTCATGATATATGGCAATGAATGCTGGGTCATCGTTCGGCTCTCTCTCATCTGACTGCAGCATAACCCTTGTTATTCTTTTCATGGCTATATTCCTTATATATTTTTCATTCAACACAATACAAACCAACAACAGCTTCCTCATAACATGCAAACGAAAATATAAGCTTCTCATTATATTTTGATTTTAATCTTTGTTATATTATGGAAGTCGTTTAAGAAAAGACATGAAACTTAGATGAGTGTCTTCCTATCTGATGATAGTAATGGGGTGCTGCCAGAGATAGAGGGGCCGAAAACAGTTTTCAGTGAGCTGAAAAATTTCTTGGCATTGTGTCAGCATAGTGTTGGACTTCAGCTAATTTGTCCCACAACAACTGGTCCTGCATTGCTCGGAGATCAGTCTGGACTTTGGCTTGGACTTACGTTTGGAGACAGCCACTCTATGTAAGACTTTTTCTAGGCATGTATTGTTTCTTTGATTATTTTGTCATTCTCATCGAACCAATTTATGTGGGTTCTGGTCTTTGCTTCAAGGACTTCCTTCATAGTCTCACTGAATGTTTTCATGAAAGAGGTCCATTTCTCAGTGCTGCTTTCAGTGGTCACACAATACTGGAACTTCTCATCTAGCACTTGCTGGAATCGTGCCCAGTAGAATGGGTCCTTCAGCCTGGCGACATTATATTATTATTATGATTATATTATTATTATGATTATATTATTATTATGATTATATTATTATGATTATATTATTATTAGGATTATATTATTATTAGGATTATATTATCATTATGATTATATTATTATTAGGATTATATTATTATTAGGATTATATTATTATTATGATTATGATTATATTATTATTATAATTATATTATTATTATGATTATATTATTATTAGGATTATATTATTATTAGGATTATATTATTATTATAATTATATTATTATTATGATTATATTATTATTATTATGATATTATTATTATTATTATGATATTATTATTATGATTATATTATTATTATAATTATATTATTATGATTATCTTATTATAATTATATTATTATTAGGATTATATTATTATTAGGATTATATTATTATGATTATATTATTATTAGGATTATATTATTATTAGGATTATATTATTATTATTAGGATTATATTATTATTATTATTATTATTATTATGATTATATTATTATAATTATATTATTATTAGGATTATATTATTATTATGATTATATTATTATTAGGATTATATTATTATTAGGATTATATTATTATTATGATTATATTAGGATTATATTATTATTAGGATTATATTATGATTATATTATTATTAGGATTATATTATTATTAGGATTATATTATTATTAGGATTATATTATGATTATATTATTATTATGATTATATTATTATTATGATTATATTATTATGAGGTCCTGACAGTCTTGGGTTGGTTTCCCTTGGACAGTGCAATATGCAGTGCCAGTACAGCTCTGATCAATCTGTGGTCAGTTCAACACTCAGCACCTCTCATGACACGGGTCACACAGATGTCACTGATGTCTCGTTGGTGGATGATGATAAAATCAATCATGTGCCAGTGTTTCAACCTCGGGTGTATTTGTACTCGTCTGCTATCCTAAACAAGGTGTTGATGATGCAAAGGCTGTGCTCTGTACACTTGCTGAGGAGGAGCAGCTGTTGTCATTGATTTTGCCTATTACGTGTCTGCCCAGGTCCCTTCCCATGTCAAAGTCTCCAAAGATGATTAGTTTGTCGCTTGGTGGGGTTGACTTTGCCAAACTGTTCATAAAATTGCTCCTTGACATCATCTGGGCTTGTAAGTGTAGGAGTATAAGCACTGATAATTGTGAGGTATTTGGTCTTGCTGAGAGGAATGTGCAATTTCATGAGGTGCTTGTTGATTCCAACTGGTACCACAGACACACTCCTCAGCAAAGTTGTCCTGATGGTAAAACCAACACCATGTATCCGGTCCTCTGCTGGCAGTTTTTCTTCCAGAAGAAGGTGTAGCCACCACCTCTTCTCTTAGGGATCCCTCGTCTGCAAACTGAGTTTCACTGTGGCTCTCTCTCTCTTTCTCTCTCTCTATATATATATTGATGTTATTTGGGGTAGACTTACCTAAAAATTATGGATTGTTTTAACACTAGACATAAAAATTTATTGACCAGGGTGTCTATTATCTGGAGTGGACATTAATTCCATAGGATTTCAAGTAGTCTGATTTCTTGACATGAACATCTGTTTTCAAGAAGCTATTTTTCAGCTCTTGAGTTTTTTTGTTTTTTTTGTCTTAAGTAAATATTCTCCCTCTACAGCCACTACAAACAGGCAGAAACTACTTCTCATGACTTCAAGATTTGAAATCCATCTGGCTCATCCAATCACAAGCCAGCTCTCAATCGCGTGACCGAGTATATAAAAGGTGAAATCATGAACCTTTAATTCTCTTTCTTGCTTGTCTTCCCAACAGCAAACATCGCTAGGGGCTTTGGCCCCTGGAAGAATGTGAGTACTATGAGCTAGCTATGGCTCTCTTCAAACTACCATTTTCATGTGCGATACCCACACAAACTTTATTTATCATTCTACAGGACTACTCTCGTCAATACAACTCCTACTCATGCACGCCAACACATTAGTACACCGAAGTTTGTCCTTTCTTTGTCTTTTGCCCCAGCGACTACTAGCTATAAACACGTGCACGAACACTGAACTATTCTCTTCTTCAACCAGCCAGCATGATATTCTATCTCTACACAAGAACGCTTCAACCTACTAACCCGTTTCCCTCTTGTACTAACATTGCTAGCTAAAATGACAAAGTTGTTTATTAATATAGAATGAAACCCTATTATGTTGTTTTCTCATTTCTATATTTTGGTGAACATGATCTGAACACGCAACCTCGTTCTGTTTCTTCATTAAAATTAAAATGGTGACCTCGGAATACGTGGCCTTCTAGGCTTTATTTGTTATTTTTGTTAAGCTTAAAAACAACAAACTTTCAGTATTGCTACACTCCACTTTGCTACAGGATTCTTTCCTTTCAAAAACTCATTTTGCCCACATACTCGTCACGAACAAAACAAAGGAGCATAAAAAAAAAACTGCCGCTTTACACTGATGAGCAAAAACAATCTTCAAATGTTGCTTACCCATCACTTGAGAATTCTCTAGAACACTGTTCCCGGACATTGTTTTCGCTGAAAAGAAAGGCAGAACATTCTCGTCGAACATGATAAACTAAAAAAGATGAAACATGTGTCACATAAACAAAGCTAAAAACATTTCACTAGAAATTATTTTCACATTTTCACGGAAAATAAATAAAACGTTTTCTGGAAACAAAACAAAGAAAACACATCTTTTCTTTCACAACGGCTACAAATAAAAAAAACACCAGCCTACAAAAAGAGTTAACACTTTCTTAGTGTACGAAAAATTCTAATATCTGGCCTGAACTTTCGCTGTTTTGCGTGCTACCTTTTTCTAGTACTTACTCTCTGCCTTATATGTGCACCACGCATATTACAACAATAATAAAAAAAACATGGGTCAACTCGACTCCATTTACACACATGGCATTTCTATGAGAAGCACTCCTCCTCGCAAAAGAAGTCCTTTTCACTGAAAAAATAAATAACTCTTTACTGAACAGTCGAGTCCAACAAAAACGTGCCATACAAAACACTCTTCACAGAAGAACACACTAGAAACATTTATTCAAAACCTCCACCGAAGTAAACTCATCAACAAATCAATCCGTCACTGACGTTTAGCAATGAGCAACTTAACGACTTCAAATTCCACTGAAATCGTTCAAATTTAAAGAAATTATATTCAATTCTACAAAACAAATTGAACACAGTCACATGCAACAAGCCTCATGTTGTCACAAAAGAACGGATTTTACAAGCAACTGTCATGGATAGACATATTACAAAATCCTCACTACTTCGAATTTTCTAAATTACAACTGACACACATAAAAGAACCTTTCTTTTATTTCGATAAACATTTTTGGTTTTCTTCCGAAAACCTTTCCAACAAGGGGGTATCTGTAGCAGCTGCTACCGCACAGGCAGAAACTACTTCTCACGACTTCGAGATTTGAAATCCATTCCTCCCTGGCTTGTCCAATCACAAGCCAGCTCTCTATCACGTGACTGAGTTTATAAAAGGCGAAATCACAAACCTTTAATTCTCTTTCTCGCTGGTTTGCCCAACAGCAAACATCGCCGGGGAGCTTTGGCACCCGGCAGAATATGAGTACTACTAGCTAGCTATGGCTCTCTTCAAACTACCATTTATTTCCACGTGTGGTACTCAAACGAACTTTATTTATCATTCTACAGGACTGCTCTCGTTGATACAACACATACTCACGCACGCCAACACATTAATCCACTGAAGACTTTGTCCTTTCTTTCTCTTTTGCCCTGGCGACTACTACTATAAGAACATGTGTGCGCATGAACACTGAACTCTCTTACTAATACGTTTCTCTCTCCTACCAAAGCTACTAACGAAAATGACAAAGTTGTTTATTAAATGTTAAAATGAGACTTCCTTTCGTTGTCTTCATTTTTAACTAAACGTCTGTTGTATTCATCTACACACATCCCGGCATTGAGCATGTTTACATTGCTTTTATCCAACTTGAGGGTGAAGAGGAGGGGCTGTATTATTGATCTAAAAAGCCATCTCTCAACTACAATATTTCTTGTCTAAAAACAGCATAATCTTGTGACTGTCATTCCATTTTGTTATTATTTTCAGCTCACGTGTGAACTTAACAATGTCCTCGCCTTGAAATTTATCCTGCAACAACCTTCTCCAGTCTGGTTGGATTTTTCCATTGCTGACATCAAATTGTATAAAAATACACGAGTAAGTAGATTTAAGCATTCTACAGGTTTGTAATTCTATTCTTAATATCATCTGAGGATTGAACCTTCAACTTCCAAAAAACCCTCAATTAGAACCAAGTATTACTTGACACGTATATCCATTATGCCATAAGGTTTTTGTGATCTGTTGTGCCACAGATCTTTGCAGATCACAAGGACCTGTCATGGAATGAATCTAAGTGCTGTGCTTGCAAGTATTTGTAGTGCAATGGATTGAAGTGAGAATAATATGAGAATAGCCTATGAAATGATTTGTCATTCAAATAATCCAAATAATATGTAGTAATAGTAGTATTCATTTTTATTAAGAAAAATAATTGAATTCATTAAAATAACAAAACTGATAGTTAGCATTGGTTTGTCTCAATTTTCATTAAAAATGCAGTCTGTAAAAAAATTAATTATTTAATCACATAATTCATTATTTTATATATAATGTTAAAGTTAATTATTGTATTTTTACTGAGTTGGCATTTAATTTCTATTTCTTTCATTTTAATTTTTCATTAAACAAATTATTTTTATTATTGTACTTCTTTTCTACTTCTTTCATTTTAATTTTATATTAAACAAATTATTTTTATTGTACTTTTCTACTTCTTTCATTTTAATTTTATATATAACAAATTATTTTTTATTATTGTAACTCTTTTCTACTTCTTTCATTTTAATTTTATATTAAACAAATTATTTTTTATTATTGTACTTCTTTTCTATTTCTTTCATTTTAATTGTATATTAAACAAATTATTTTTATGATTGTACTTTTCTATTTCATTTTAATTTTATATTAAACAAATTATTTTTTATTATTGTACTTCTTTTCTATTTCATTTTAATTGTATATTAAACAAATTATTTTTATGATTGTACTTTTCTATTTCATTTAAATTTTATATTAAACAAATTATTTTTTATTATTGTACTTTTCTATTTCTTTTCTTTTAATTTTATATTAAACAAATTATTTTTTATTATTGTACTTCTTTTCTATTTCATTTTAATTTTATATTAAACAAATTATTTTTTATTATTGTACTTCTTTTCTATTTCTTTTCTTTTAATTTTATATTAAACAAATTATTTTTTATTATTGTACTTCTTTTCTATTTCTTTCATTTTAATTTTTTATTACCCAAATTATTTTTTATTATTGTACTTCTTTTCTATTTCTTTCATTTTGATTTTATATTAAACAAATTATTTTTATTATTGTACTTTTCTATTTCATTTTAATTTTATATTAAACAAATTATTTTTTATTATTGTACTTCATTTCTATTTCATTTTCATTTTATATTAAACAAATTATTTTTTATAATTGTACTTATTTTCTATTTCTTTCATTTTAATTTTATATTAAACAAATTATTTTTTATTATTGTACATCATTTCTATTTCTTTTATTTTTATTTTAATTTTATATTAAATTATTTTTTATTATTGTACTTCTTTTCTATTACTTTTATTTTAATTTTATATTAAACAAATTATTTTTTATTATTGTACTTCTTTTCTATTTCTTTCATTTTAATTTTATATTAAACAAATTATTTTTATTATCGTACTTTTCTATTTCATTTTAATTTTATATTAAACAAATTATTTTTTTATTATTGTACTTCTTTTCTATTTCATTTTCATTTTATATTAAACAAATTATTTTTTATTATTGTACTTCTTTTCTATTTCATTTTAATTTTGTATTAAACAAATTATTTTTATTATTGTACTTCTTTTCTATTTCATTTTAATTTTATATTAAACAAATTATTTTTATTATTGTACTTCTTTTCTATTTCTTTGTAATTTTATATTAAACAAATTATTTTTTATTATTGTACTTCTTTTCTACTTTTATTTTAATTTTATATTAAACAAATTATTTTTTATTATTGTACTTCTTTTCTACTTTTATTTTAATTTTGTATTAAACAAATTATTTTTTATTATTGTACTTCTTTTCTATTTCATTTTAATTTTGTATTAAACAAATTATTTTTTATTATTGTACTTCTTTTCTATTTAATTTTAATTTTATATTAAACAAATTATTTTTTATTATTGTACTTCTTTTCTACTTTTATTTTAATTTTGTATTAAACAAATTATTTTTTATTATTGTACTTCTTTTCTATTTCATTTTAATTTTATATTAAATAAATTATTTTTATTATTGTACTTCTTTTCTATTTCATTTTAATTTTATATTAAACAAATTATTTTTTATTATTGTACTTCTTTTCTATTTCATTTTAATTTTATATTAAACAAATTATTTTTTATTATTGTACTTCTTTTCTATTTCATTTTAATTTTATATTAAACAAATTATTTTTATTATTGTACTTCTTTTCTATTTCATTTTAATTTTATATTAAACAAATTATTTTTATTATTGTACTTTTCTATTTCATTTTAATTTTATATTAAACAAATTATTTTTTATTATTGTACTTCTTTTCTATTTCATTTTAATTTTATATTAAATAAATTATTTTTATTATTGTACTTCTTTTCTATTTCATTTTAATTTTATATTAAACAAATTATTTTTTATTATTGTACTTCTTTTCTATTTCATTTTAATTTTATATTAAACAAATTATTTTTTATTATTGTACTTCTTTTCTATTTCATTTTAATTTTATATTAAATAAATTATTTTTATTATTGTACTTCTTTTCTATTTCTTTGTAATTTTATATTAAACAAATTATTTTTTATTATTGTACTTCTTTTCTATTTCATTTTAATTTTATATTAAACAAATTATTTTTTATTTTTGTACTTCTTTTCTACTTTTATTTTAATTTTGTATTAAAAAAATTAGTTTTATTATTGTACTTCTTTTCTATTTCATTTTAATTTTATATTAAACAAATTATTTTTATTATTGTACTTCTTTTCTATTTCTTTGTAATTTTATATTAAACAAATTATTTTTTATTATTGTACTTCTTTTCTATTTCATTTTAATTTTATATTAAACAAATTATTTTTATTATTGTACTTCTTTTCTATTTCTTTTATTTTAATTTTAATTTTATATTAAACAAATTATTTTTTATTATTGTACTTCTTTTCTATTTCTTTCATTTTAATTTTATATTAAAGAAATTATTTTTTATTATTTTACTTCATTTCTATTTCTTTTACTTTAATTTTATATTAAACAAATTATTTTTTATTATAGTACTTCATTTCTATTTCTTTTATTTTAATTTTAATTTTATATTGAACAAATTATTTTTATTATTGTACTTCTTTTCTATTTCATTTTAATTTTATATTAAACAAATTATTTTTTATTATTGTACTTCTTTTCTACTTCTTTTCTATTCCATTTTAATTTTATATTAAACAAATTATTTTTTATTATCGTACTTCTTTTCTATTTCTTTCATTTTAATTTTATATTAAACAAATTATTTTTTATTATTGTACTTCTTTTCTATTTCTTTCATTTTAATTTTATATTAAACAAATTATTTTTTATTATTGTACTTTTTTTCTATTTCTTTCATTTTAATTTATATTAAACAAATTATTTTTTATTATTGTACTTCATTTCTATTTCTTTTATTTTAATTTTAATTTTATATTAAACAAATTATTTTTTATTATTGTACTTCATTTCTATTTCTTTTATTTTAATTTTAATTTTATATTAAACAAATTATTTTTCATTATTGTACTTCTTTTCTATTTCTTTCATTTTAATTTTATATTAAACAAATTATTTTTTATTATTGTACTCCTTTTCTATTTCTTTCATTTTTATTTTATATTAAACAAATTATTTTTTATTATTGTACTTCATTTCTATTTCTTTTATTTTAATTTTAATTTTATATTAAACAAATTATTTTTTATTATTTTACTTCATTTCTATTTCTTTTATTTTAATTTTATATTAAACAAATTATTTTTTATTATTGTACTTCTTTTCTATTTCTTTTATTTTAATTTTAATTTTAATTTTATATTAAACAAATTATTTTTTTATTATTGTACTTCATTTCTATTTCTTTTATTTTAATTTTATGTTAAACAAATTATTTTTCATTATTGTACTTCTTTTCTATTTCTTTCATTTTAATTTTATATTAAACAAATTATTTTTATTGTACTTCTTTTCTACTTCTTTCATTGTAATTTTATATTAAACAAATTATTTTTATGATTGTACTTCTTTTCTACTTCTTTCATTTTAATTGTATATTAAACAAATTATTTTTTATTATTGTACTTCATTTCTATTTCTTTTATTTTAATTTTAATTTTATATTAAACAAATTATTTTTTATTATTGTACTTCTTTTCTATTTCTTTCATTTTAATTTTGTATTAAACAAATTATTTTTTATTATTGTACTTCTTTTCTATTTCTTTCATTTTAATTTTATATTAAACAAATTATTTTTATTGTACTTCTTTTCTACTTCTTTCATTTTAATTTTATATTAAACAAATTATTTTTTATTATTGTACTTCATTTCTATTTCTTTTATTTTAATTTTAATTTTATATTAAACAAATTATTTTTTATTATTGTACTTCTTTTCTATTTCTTTCATTTTAATTTTGTATTAAACAAATTATTTTTTATTATTGTACTTCTTTTCTATTTCTTTCATTTTAATTTTATATTAAACAAATTATTTTTATTGTACTTCTTTTCTACTTCTTTCATTTTAATTTTATATTAAACAAATTATTTTTTATTATTGTACTTCATTTCTATTTCTTTTATTTTAATTTTATATTAAACAAATTATTTTTTATTATTGTACTTCTTTTCTATTTCTTTCATTTTAATTTTATATTAAACAAATTATTTTTATTGTACTTTTCTACTTCTTTCATTTTAATTTTATATTAAACAAATTATTTTTTATTATTGTACTTCATTTCTATTTCTTTTATTTTAATTTTATATTAAACAAATTATTTTTTATTATTGTACTACTTTTCTACTTCTTTCATTTTAATTTTATATGAAACAAATTATTTTTCATTATTGTACTTCTTTTTATTTCATTTTAATTTTATATTAAACAAATTATTTTTTATTATTGTACTTCTTTTCTATTTCTTTTATTTTAATTTTATATTAAACAAATTATTTTTTATTATTGTACTTCATTTCTATTTCTTTTATTTTAATTTTAATTTTATATTAAACAAATTATTTTTTATTATTGTACTTCATTTCTATTTCTTTTATTTTAATTTTAATTTTATATTAAACAAATTATTTTTTATTATTGTACTTCATTTCTATTTCTTTTATTTTAATTTTAATTGTATATTAAACAAATTATTTTTTATTTTTGTACTTCTTTTCTATTTCTTTCATTTTAATTTTATATTAAACAAATTATTTTTATTGTACTTCTTTTCTACTTCTTTCATTTTAATTTTATATTAAACAAATTATTTTTTATTATTGTACTTCTTTTCTATTTCTTTCATTTTAATTTTATATTAAACAAATTATTTTTTATTATTGTACTTCTTTTCTATTTCTTTTATTTTAATTTTATATTAAACAAATTATTTTTTATTATTGTACTTCTTTTCTACTTCTTTTATTTTAAATTTATATTAAACAAATTATTTTTTATTATTGTACTTCTTTTCTACTTCTTTTATTTTAATTTTATATTAAACGAATTATTTTTATTATTGTACTTCTTTTCTATTTCATTTTAATTTTATATTAAACAAATTATTTTTTATTATTGTACTTCTTTTCTACTTCTTTTATTTTAATTTTATATTAAACAAATTATTTTTATTATTGTACTTCTTTTCTATTTCATTTTAATTTTATATTAAACAAATTATTTTTATGATTGTACTTTTCTATTTCATTTTAATTTTATATTAAACAAATTATTTTTCATTATTGTACTTCTTTTCTATTTCTTTCATTTTAATTTTATATTAAACAAATTATTTTTTTATTATTGTACTTCTTTACTATTTCTTTCATTTTAATTTTAAATTTATATTAAGCAAATTATTTTTTATTATTGTACTTCTTTTCTATTTCTTTCATTTTAATTTTATATTAAACAAATTATTTTTTATTATTGTACTTCATTTCTATTTCTTTTATTTTAATTTTAATTTTATATTAAACAAATTATTTTTTATTATTGTACTTCTTTTCTATTTCTTTGTAATTTTATATTAAACAAATTATTTTTTATTTTTGTACTTCTTTTCTATTTCTTTAATTTTAATTTTATATTAAACAAATTATTTTTATTGTACTTCTTTTCTACTTCTTTCATTTTAATTTTATATTAAACAAATTATTTTTTATTATTGTACTTCTTTTCTGTTTCTTTTCTTTTAATTTTATATTAAACAAATTTTATTATTGTACTTCTTTTCTATTTCTTTCATTTTAATTTTATATTAAACAAATTATTTTTTATTATTGTACTTCTTTTCTATTTCTTTCATTTTAATTTTATATTACACAAATTATTTTTTATTATTGTACTTTTCTCTTTCATTTTAATTTTATATTAAACAAATTATTTTCATTATTGTACTTCTTTTCTATTTCATTTTAATTTTATATTAAAGAAATTATTTTTTATTATTGTACTTTTCTATTTCATTTTCATTTCATATTAAACAAATTATTTTTTATTATTGTACTTCATTTCTATTTCATTTTAATTTTATATTAAACAAATTATTTTTTATTATTGTACTTCTTTTCTATTTCTTTCATTTTAATTTTATATTAAACAAATTATTTTTTATTATTGTACTTCTTTTCTATTTCTTTCATTTTAATTTTATATTAAACAAATTATTTTTTATTATTGTACTTCTTTTCTATTTCATTTTAATTTTATATTAAACAAATTATTTTTTATTATTGTACTTCTTTTCTATTTAATTTGAATTTATATTAAACAAATTATTTTTTATTATTGTACTTCTTTTCTATTTCATTTTAATTTTATATTAAACAAATTATTTTTTATTTTTGTACTTCTTTTCTACTTTTATTTTAAATTAATATTAAACAAATTATTTTTATTATTGTACTTCTTTTCTATTTCATTTTAATTTTATATTAAACAAATTATTTTTATTATTGTACTTTTCTATTTCATTTTAATTTTATATTAAAGAAATTATTTTTTATTTTTGTACTTCTTTTCTACTTTTATTTTAATTTTGTATTAAACAAATTAGTTTTATTATTGTACTTCTTTTCTATTTCATTTTAATTTTATATTAAACAAATTATTTTTATTATTGTACTTCTTTTCTATTTCATTTTAATTTTATATTAAACAAATTATTTTTCATTATTGTACTTCTTTTCTATTTCTTTCATTTTAATTTTATATTAAACAAATTATTTTTATTATTGTACTGCTTTTCTATTTCTTTTAATTTAATTATTATTGTACTTCTTTTCTACTTCTTTCATTTTAATTTTATATTAAACAAATTATTTTTTATTATTGTACTTCTTTTCTATTTTATATTAAACAAATTATTTTTTATTATTGTATTTCTTTTCTATTTCTTTCATTTTAATTTTATATTAAACAAATTTTTATTTCTATTTCATTTTAATTTTATATTAAACAAATTATTTTTTATTATTGTAACTCTTTTCTACTTCTTTCATTTTAATTTTATATTAAACAAATTATTTTTTATTATTGTACTTCTTTTCTATTTCATTTTAATTTTATATTAAACAAATTATTTTTTATTATTGTACTTCTTTTCTACTTCTTTTATTTTAATTTTATATTAAACAAATTATTTTTATTATTGTACTTCTTTTCTATTTCATTTTAATTTTATATTAAACAAATTATTTTTTATTATTGTACTTCTTTTCTATTTCTTTCATTTTAATTTTATATTAAACAAATTATTTTTTATTATTGTACTTTATTTTTATTTCTTTTATTTTAATTTTATATTAAACAAATTATTTTTTATTATTGTACTTCATTTCTATTTCTTTTATTTTAATTTTAATTTTATATTAAACAAATTATTTTTTATTATTGTACTTCTTTTCTATTTCTTTGTAATTTTATATTAAACAAATTATTTTTTATTTTTGTACTTCTTTTCTATTTCTTTCATTTTAATTTTATATTAAACGAATTATTTTTATTGTACTTCTTTTCTACTTCTTTCATTTTAATTTTATATTAAACAAATTATTTTTTATTATTGTACTTCTTTTCTATTTCATTTTAATTTTATATTAAACAAATTATTTTTCATTATTGTACTTCTTTTTATTTCATTTTAATTTTATATTAAACAAATTGTTTTTTTAATATTGTACTTCATTTCTATTTCTTTTTTTTTAATTTTAATTTTATATTAAACAAATTATTTTTTATTATTGTACTTCTTTTCTACTTTTATTTTAATTTTATATTAAACAAATTATTTTTTATTATTGTACTTCATTTCTATTTCTTTTCTATTTCATTTTAATTTCATATTAAACAAATTATTTTTATTATTGTACTTCTTTTCTACTTCTTTCATTTTAATTTTATATTAAACAAATTATTTTTATTATTGTACTTCTTTTCTACTTCTTTCGTTTTAATTTTATATTAAACAAATTATTTTTCATTATTGTACTTCTTTTTATTTCATTTTAATTTTATATTAAACAAATTATTTTTTATTATTGTACTTCTTTTCTATTTCATTCATTTTAATTTTATATTAAACAAATTATTTTTCATTATTGTACTTCTTTTTATTTCATTTTAATTTTATATTAAACAAATTATTTTTATTATTGTACTTCTTTTCTACTTCTTTCATTTTAATTTTATATTAAACAAATTATTTTTTATTATTGTACTTCTTTTCTATTTCTTTTATTTTAATTTTATATTAAACAAATTATTTTTTATTATTGTACTTCTTTTTATTTCATTTTAATTTTATATTAAACAAATTATTTTTTATTATGTTACTTCTTTTTATTTCATTTTAATTTTATATTAAACAAATTATTTTTTATTATTGTACTTCTTTTCTACTTCTTTCATTTTAATTTTATATTAAACAAATTACTTTTTATTATTGTACTTCTTTTCTATTTCTTTGTAATTTTATATTAAACAAATTATTTATTATTATTGTACTTCTTTTCTATTTCATTTTAATTTTATATTAAACAAATTATTTTTTGTTATTGTACTTCTTTTCTATTTCTTTCATTTTAATTTTATATTAAACAAATTATTTTTAATTATTGTACTTTTCTACTTCTTTCATTTTAATTTTCTATTAAACAAATTATTTTTTATAATTGTACTTCTTTTCTATTTCTTTGTAATTTTATATTAAACAAATTTTTTTTATTATTGTACTTCTTTTCTATTTCATTTTAATTTTATATTAAACAAATTATTTTTTATTATTGTACTTCTTTTCTATTTCTTTGTAATTTTATATTAAACAAATTTTTTTTCATTATTGTACTTTTCTATTTCATTTTAATTTTATATTAAACAAATTATTTTTTATTATTGTACTTCATTTCTATTTCTTTTATTTTAATTTTAATTTTATATTAAACAAATTATCTTTTATTATTGTACTTCATTTCTATTTCTTTTATTTTAATTTTAATTTTATATTAAACAAATTATTTTTTATTATTGTACTTTTCTATTTCTTTCATTTTAATTTTATATTAAACAAATTATTTTTTATTATTGTACTTCTTTTCTATTTAATTTGAATTTATATTAAACAAATTATTTTTTATTATTGTACTTTTCTATTTCTTTCATTTTAATTTTATATTAAACAAATTATTTTTTATTATTGTACTTCTTTTCTATTTCTTTGTAATTTTATATTAAACAAATTATTTTTTATTATTGTACTTCATTTCTATTTCTTTTATTTTAATTTTAATTTTATATTAAACAAATTATTTTTTATTATTGTACTTCATTTCTATTTCTTTTATTTTAATTTTAATTTTATATTAAACAAATTATTTTTTATTATTGTACTTCTTTTCTATTTCTTTGTAATTTTATATTAAACAAATTATTTTTTATTTTTTTAGTAATTTTTAATTAATAACCTTTATCATGTTTTAAAATCTAATCAAATCTAAATGTTGAAAGAAAATGTAAAAGAATAATTTGAAAAGTATTGTTTGATCCTATTATTGTACTTCTTTACTATTTCTTTCATTTTAATTTTGTATTAAACAAATTATTTTTTATTATTGTAACTCTTTTCTATTTCTTTCATTTTAATTTTATATTAAACAAATTATTTTTTATTATTGTACTTCTTTTCTATTTCATTTTAATTTTATATTAAACAAATACTTTTTATTATTGTACTGTTCTATTTCTTTCATTTTAATTTTATATTAAACAAATTATTTTTATTATTGTACTTTTCTATTTCTTTCATTGTAATTTTATATTAAACAAATAATTTTTTATTATTGTACTTCTTTTCTATTTCATTTGAATTTTATATTAAACAAATTATTTTTTATTATTGTACTTCTTTTCTATTTCATTTTAATTTTATATTAAAGAAATTATTTTTATTATTGTACTGTTCTATTTCTTTCATTTTAATTTTATATTAAACAAATTATTTTTCATTATCGTACTTTTTATTTCATTTTAATTTTATATTAAACAAATTATTTTATTATTGTACTTCTTTACTATTTCTTTCATTTTAATTTTGTATTAAACAAATTATTTTTTATTATTGTAACTCTTTTCTATTTCTTTCATTTTAATTTTATATTAAACAAATTATTTTTTATTATTGTGCTTCATTTCTACTTCTTTCATTTTCATTTTGTATTAAAAAGAGTATTATTATTATTGTACTTCTTTTCTATTTCATTTTGTTTTTATATTAAGCAAATTATTATTTATTATTGTACTTCTTTTCTATTTCCTTCATTTTTATTTCATATTAAATTATTTTTTATCATAGTACTTCTTTTCTATTTCATTTTAATTTTGTGTTAAACAAATTATTTTGTATTTTTGTACTTCTTTTCTACTTCTTTCATTTTATTTTTGTATTACACTAATTATTTTTTATTAGTGTATTCTTTTCTATTTCCTTCATTTTAATTTCATACTAAACAAATTATTTTGTATTATTGTACTTCTTTTCTATTTCTTTCATTTAAATTTCATATTAAACAAATTTATTTTATTTTACTTCTTTTCTATTTTTTTCATTTAAATTTTATATTAAACAAATTTGTTTATCATTGTACTTCTTTTCTATTTCATTTTAATTTTATATTAAAGAAATTATTGTTTATTATTGCACTTCTTTTCTATTGCCTTCATTTTCATTGTATATTAAAAAAATGATTTTTTATTATGGTACTTCTTTTCTATTTAATTTTAATTTTATATTTAACAAATTATTTTTATTATTGTACTTCTTTTCCATTTTCTTCATTTTAATTTTGTATTCTTTACTTTTCAGAACAATTATTTAACTTACAATCCGTTTTATGACTTGAAGAAAGAAGCATCAATAAAAATGGAAAATCAGAAAAAAGTAAATATAAAATGTACTTAGAACTATAGAGAAGGTGGTTATTTTAGTAATTTTTAATTAATAACCTTTATCATGTTTTAAAATCTAATCAAATCTAAATGTTGAAAGAAAATGTAAAAGAATAATTTGAAAAGTGTTTGATCCTATTCAATTCAAATTGCACAAACATGTGGCCATGTATGTAACAATCATATAGTCTAAAAGTAATAGGGTTCATTATGAACATGTAGGAGTGCAAAAACCTGTAGCATAGTACCTGGCTTGGATGAGACAACGATCATATGTTCAGAAATGTATCACTGAGAATGAAAAACATGAAGAAAAATGCATGATTGAGAAGGTCCACCAAAAGAGATGGTGTGTTTCTAGCTTTATTGGATTCTTTGTTTTTGTTTGGAGAGTTACTGTTTTTTTTATTAGAAACTGGTATTTCACACATTGGTTCCCTAAGTTTATTGCTTTGAACGAGCAGGAATCATTTTTCATTGGTCCAAAATTGTAGAATTCACATCTTTATGTGAAAGCATGTTTTTTTATTTTTGTTCTTTTTGGGACAGCACAAAGTTATTGATTTGATTTTCTTCTATTTCCACTTAATATAGAAATGGAGAAGTAACTTTGAAAAATAAAATATAAATAGCTTTAAACATAAAAAGAATTTTTGAAAATCTTAGTTAAAATTTTGTAATAATGATCACCAGATCCAATCTATACAAAATATTTTGTTAAATTTGCATGAATAAACAAATATGCACCAAGCGTATTGTTAAAGCTGTAAAGCAAAATAAGCAAGGTGTATAAACCGAGTGAGAGAGTACAAAAGACAGAAATATCACAACACGTCAAACATTTCAAGCTTAAAAAATTAAGTTTTCTTAATAGTCATAGTCTATAACATTTTACCAACATCAGTCAAAAATACATGCTTGAGAGTTGACTACATCCAACGGATGCAGAATACGAGGGGTGTGCAATAAGTAATGCCCCTGACCCACTTCCAGTTGTCTGATCTAGCTGAAATTTTGCATGTGCAATGATTTATCTCTCCATGGGTTATGTGGCAAATTACAGCTCTGAACTAATTGTGGTTTCTGTTTTACAGATGTTTGAACTGAGTCAGGTGTCAAATGGAGCCTGTTGAATGTCGAGCAGTGATCCAGTTTTTGTATTTGAAAGGACGCACACCACAGGAGACTTGATGAAATGAAAGAAACTTATGGTGATAAGGCACTATCATATGACCTTGTAAAATGCTGGCATCGTGAATTCAAACATGACCGGAAGACTGTGGAAACAGCTCCCAGACCTGGTCGACCCCGCTTCTGCCATTGATGAGGCATCTGTCCGTCAAGTTGAGGCTGCCATTTTGGAAGATCGGTGCATTACTATTCGCCAAATAGCCCAAGATGTCAAGATTAGTACAGGGTCTGTGGAAATTATCATTCATGACCATTTGCATATGCATAAGATGTCTGCCAGATGGATTCCCACGTTGCTCACACCATTCCAGAAGTGAAAACGCGTTGAGTGCTCGAGGGTGAATTTGGAGATGTGCCAAGAAGATGAGCCAAAGTTTTTCAAAAGACTGATTACACAGGATGAAACCTGGGTTCATCACTATTATGACACTATTGGTGTCATGAATGCATGCAGCGAGGTGCATATTGCGGTGAGAGAGGGGTGTTTGACCAGACGGGATAGAGGAAGAGAAGGCAGAAGAGGGGGTGTTGATGTCTGATTGTTTTTATCTCATTGTCGTTATATATCTGTTAACATGAAGGGTTGTTTTTAAAATCTCTGAGAGGTATGAAGAGATCCAGAGATCCTTAGCTGATTAAGGCTGACAACTTAGAATGGGGGTCAAGGGTAGGGGTCGCCGCCAAGCATTGTTCGACCTGGAATGACTAATCACTCCTAATTTGATAAGTAAAAACTTCAGTGCAAATGAGGGTTGAAATTTGGTAGAGATAAGTTCGAAGAGGAGGAGTAGAAATTAGGAGAACAGAGAGAAAGAGAGGTGTTGAGTGGACAAGACGAAGGGTAAGCTCTAAGAGGAAGAAAGAAAGGGTGTTTGTAACCACTCTCTGAAGGAGAGGTGGGGAAAAGGGGTTGGATTTAGGAAAAAGAATTCTAAAAAAGGTAGAGTCGTAGCCAGCAAACTGAATGGTTGAACTGGTCAGGCGCTCCCGATTTGGGAGCCCTTAGGGCCTGATGTTATGATGTTAATTAACCTGTGTTAATGGGAAATCTGTGACTGGTCTGGTCTTACATTGTTTCACTGCTATAGTCAATTCAGACAGTAGCTGTTATGAAGTAATGAAATTAATAAATAGTTTGTTATTGTTATAAACCGGAGTTCTGTTTGTTTGTGGTGAGGACTCTTCATTTGCAGCAAGCCGCAAGGACCAACGGAGTGATTGATGTACCCGGAGACTACCTACACAGGGTAGGAGATGATTCAATTGAGAGGCAAAGCGCCCCACCATGAAAACACAGTGGGTGAAGACGATCAACAGGCCAACTTGTGACGGGACAATGTACGATCGAAAGAACACCTTTCATATCGGGTGGAATCCGACGAGGTTAAGAACACCCAGTGTGGTTGGTGCAGTATTGGTCTGGTTATACTATGATCCAGACCAAAGCCCAGTCAATGCAGTGGAAGCACTTGGACTCACCACCTCCAAAGAAGGCAAGGGTGCAGCGCTCCACTGGCAAGGTCATGCTCACAGTCTTCTGGGACCAGGACGGAGTAGTGATGACAGATTTCCTGGCAAAGGGTACCACAATTACAGGAGCCTATTATGCTTCACTTTTGAGGAAATTAAGGGAAGCTATCAAAATCAAGAGGTGGGGCAAGATCAGCAAAGGTACCCTCCTCCTGCAGGACAACGCTCTGGTCCACAACTCGCATGTCGCCAGATCAGAAGCACAGGCGTGTGGTTATGAAATCCTTCCCCATCCTCCCTACTCTCCTGACCTTGCACCCTCTGACTTTCACCTCTTCCCAACCATGAAGTTGTTTTTGAAAGGAAAGCTTTTCCCAGATGATGCAGCCTTGATTTCTGAAGTCATGTCGTGGTTGGAGGACCAACTTGGGGTGTTCTTCAAAAACGGTCTCCAGAGCTCCATCATGGGAGAAATGCATAACTCTGGGTGGTTCCTATGTAGAGAAAGACTAATAACTGTGCCAAGTTTCGTTGCTCTACTGCTATGGGAAGTGGGTCAGGGGTATTACTTATTGCACACCCCTTGTATGTGGTAAAACTGCCTCAAACATACTTTCACTGGATATGAATACAATCTGAGAATCTATATATGGAGACACAATGAAGTTCTGAAGATTGTTTCTGATGCTTTGAAGATATATTGTGAGACTCTCAATTAAGCTCTTAATGTCACCAATAGAGTAATTCATTTCGTTAATAAAGGAAATCATTCAAAACTTGCAAGTAAAAATAAGCAAAGACTATCATTGTTTGATGTCTATTATGATTGGCATGTTGTATCTGACTTAGAGCACCAGCTCATATTTTATTAACTGAAATAATATCCGCTGTTTTGAAAAAAGTTTTCATCATTGAGTTAATGGTTCTATTTGAGGAAAATTTCAACTTTATATCAGCGCAAGTTAGAAAAACATGGAGACTTCCAAGAAGAATGTGTCAGAAAAATGTTTGGATAACCAATCTATTTCTTATCAAAATTGTAAGCTGAGGATTCATTGTCAACTCAACCTCTTCATTATTGATCAATCTTGAACTTTCTTCATCAGGCAAGAGGAAATACATGAAAAAGATCCAAAATATTCCAATCTTGCAAGGTGAGAACAATCCAACAAAGTCTCATACTGTATTATTGTTTAGTGAAGAACTGCCTAGCTGCTGTGAGGATATCTCTAGAAAAGCACAGCATTACACCAGTTCCTGAAGAAATGATTCCTCTTCAACAAATAGGTTAATCTTGTTGCTTTGTTTGAAGAGTGTTTGAAGAATTAATTATTTGGGCTGCGACCTTCAACTGAAAATTGAACACGTGTATAGGAGTGAACAACCATTTTATATGAAAAATTCATGCAACGAATAAGGGTACATCCATTGGGTTTTCTCTCTTTACAAGAATATTATTGACTGGTTAAACCATAAATTCTGACTGGTAGAATCATCTCGGACGGATGCTGAAAGGTACACTGCAAGCCTCACACTAGGAGTACCAGCTTCGACCCCAAACACTCATTCAGTAAGGTAACTCATAAGATTATTACTCAAAACTGTAGCAAGGTCCACTCTGCTACTTCTAACGAATATATTCTTTTCGTGGGACATATCAAAGATATATAATTTATTTTTATATTCCAAAAAGAATATAAAACTTGAGACTCATCTGAGTTGATTTTGGGCATTCAGATCTTTACCATTCCACTAATTTAGGAGATGTCCTACTCTTTTCCTTTAAACAAGCAACCTTCATTCTATCTATATTTTAAAAAACGTTTTTAACATCATATAATTTTTTAGATAATGATTGATAATTTGCATCAATTGAATTATTCAAACTAATATTCTTTTTTTTGTTTTTTTTCCAAGCTTGACCTTGATGTTGCAGCTATCTCTTCAACAATGCAACAAATGTGGGCTCTTACTCAGCAGGCATCAAATGTCGAATGTGGCACATCATTAGGTAGATATGAGGTAATATATAAAGAATTTTACATAAAATGTTAACTCTTTATATTTCAATTTTAGCGTGTTGGGGTCTCTTTCTCTAAATGTGACTGCCATTTTGGATATATTCTGTTAATAAAATAATAACAATCTATTAAAATCATAATAAAAGAAACATGAATTAAATAATAATAAAATAAACATGTATTAACATAATAATAAAAATAAACATTTAGTAAAATAATAATAAAAATAAACATGAATTAAAATAATAATAAAAATAAATATGTATTAAAATCATAATAACAATAAATATGTATTAAAATAATAATAACAATAAATATGTATTAAAATAATAATAAAAATAGATATGTATCAAAATAATAATAAAAATAAATATGTATTAAAAGCATAATAAAAATAAATATGTATTAAAATCATAATAAAAATAAATATGTATTAAAAGCATAATAAAAATAAATATGTATTAAAATCATAATAAAAATAAATATGTATTAAAATCATAATAAAAATAAATATGCATTAAAATAATAATAAAAACAAATATGTATTAAAATAATTATAAAAATAAACATACTAAAATAATTATAAAATAAACATGTATTAAAATAATAAAAATAAACATGTATCAAAATAATAATAAAAATAAACATGTATTAAAATAATAATAAAAATAAACATGTATTAAAATAATAATAAAAATAAACATGTATGAAAATAATAATAAAATAAACAGGTATTAAAATAATAATAAAAATAAACAGGTATTAAAATAATAATAAAAATAAACATGTATTAAAATAATAATAAAAATAAACAGGTATTAAAATAATAATAAAAATAAATATATATCAAAATAATAAAAATAAACATGTATTAAAATAATAATAAAAATAATCATGTACCAAAATAAAAATAATCATGTACCAAAATAATAATAAAAATAAACATGTACCAAAATAAAAATAATCATGTACCAAAATAATAATAAAAATAAACATGAATTAATACAACAATAAAAATAAGCGTGTATTAAAATAATAATTAAAATAATATGTATGAAAATAATAATAAAAATAAACATGAATTAAAATAATAATAAAAATAAACATGTACCAAAATAATAATAAAAATAAACATGTATTAAAATAATAATAAAAATAAGCATGTATTAAAATATCACAGTTAAATATTATTAAATATTATTATTACCGATTTTTGGATACTTTTCAATAAGGTATTATTATTTTTATTTAACAGTAAAGTATTTCCGTTAGGATTATAAAATAAAAATAACAAGTTCTATTAATACGCTTATCCTTAGTTTTACAAATTACTCACAAACATTATTATATTCTAAAACTTCATTTAAAGGACATTATCAATGCATATAAAATTAACCAGAGTAGCACCTTATGCATTAAATGATATTATCTGAGTTGACTGAATTAATTCGATTTAAACAGATTAAAGAAATTAAGATGAAATTAGTTTAATTAGTTTAAAGGGTGGTTAGTTTGAAAAACGTATTATTTCATTTGCGTTTTTTTCCTTTTTTCTTTTCTTTTATTTTCTCTTTTTCTTTCTCTTTTTCCTGCCCTTTCTATGTCCGTTACACAACATGACCTACTTAAGCGATCGGTCAACCTTTTTTATGGGTGTTTTGAACTTTGTCTAAAGAGATCACTTTCTGCTATATATATATATATACACACACACACGTGTTCAACCACCCTCTATCCCTTCATTATTACCTTGTCTCCTTACCACTAACGCTTCACTAGGTGTATCAGAAGCGGCCATTAAAAATGCCAACTTGAATAAATCAACTTACTATCTTTCGAAGCTTATAACTACTTGAAAAATGTAATTCAAATCCTATTTTTTTCAATTAAAGGAGCAAAGATCCAATTTTACAAAAATAACAAGTTTAATAGCAAATTATGCAATATTTCTTTTTTTAAATCAGTTTTCTTTAAAAAAGTTTTAAAGAAAATCAACGAAATTTTACTTCGATTATAAAAAAATCACTTACCTATAAAAAATTCTGTTCAATATGTACTTTCATTATTAAGAATTTATCCATATTTATACTTATATTCCATATCCTTTTTAAATACAATACTTTTTTAAACAATGATTAAAAAAAACGCGAACTCAGATTTTTTGACTGTTCAAATAAAGGGAGACAAATCTCTGATTTTTTTTTTTGTGATTATCTTAGGGTGACTTATAAACGCCATAATTAATATCTCTTTTTATTGCATGCTGTTAACCAAAATTAGTATTTTGGGGCCTCCATAGGTGAAAAAAAGCATGCATTCACTTATAAGTTTTTGTCGTTAAACAAAAAACTCAGTCAACCGATTTTTTTTTTGATTCTCTTAATGAAATACACGAGTTTTTGATTATTATATTTTATTTCTACTTTATCAAGTGAATTTTTTTCTTAAATATCTAAAAAAAGAAAACATTGAATGAAATAGAAAAAATTGTCGTCAGCATCTGGTATTTACTTGAGGATATAAGCATAACATGAGCTTTCATTTTAAAAAAAATCAATGTAGTTTTAAAAAAGAAAGGTTTTACACTTTGGACTTTACAGGTAAATTTAAAAAATCACATCTTTTTTGTTTTAAATTAGAATATTTTATTGATATTTTATCTTCAATTTGTGATATATAACTTTGGTGAGTAAATTAATTATTTAAATTTTAATAGACATTTCAAAATGGCGGGGGAGGGGGTGAATTTAAAAAAAAGTTTGTCTAAAATATTATATACAGTTTATTGGAAAGATCATAAAATTTCACATTGACCCTCAAAATATCATAAAAATTGAACCAATAGAAAAATTTTTATAGAATTTTAAAGTTTAAAAATTGAAAAAAATTTCACTGGTAAAATTCAATTGATTTCATACGTAAAAAAAGTGGCTGGTTGAACGCCTACCGGCACTTTGTAAACACTGTTTTTTTTTAAATAAAAAATATTTCTATTATTTTTTAAACAACTTTAATAGTTTATTTTGAAAGTATATTCCATACAGAAAATAAACAACCCACTTTAAAAGAGAAACTACGAGTTTTTTATATTTTATCCGCAGTTTTCTGTTAGAGGTGTCAAAAATTCCGATACACCTAACGCTTCACTCCAGTAATAATATAGGTTCTAATAAAAAGGTTTCCACCAGACTTTAAAATACTTTTCACTGGACCCATAAAGAAGAATTTCTCCAGAAATATGCCCGACCCGGATATCTACTAAGTTATGCGGATTACCCAATATACAGCTTGGATCTTATTACCTCACTGGTTTAAAGAACAGTCACCATGGATTTTACCACGTAATTTGGATCTAAAATTTTTATATCCTTTCTTCAAATGCCCTTGCTATATGACTTCTGATTAATCAATTATTTTTTACTTTGATTTTCCATGTCTCACTGACTTTAGCAAATAGGGTACATGCCTTTATAAGAAACCCTATAGGTTAAGGAGATAATTAGAATAATAAAAATCTTTGATGTGAAACTCAAACATTTCATTTCAAAAAAGGTTTTTGGAAATTCATTGAATCACTATAATCTATATATCTATAAAAGTGAAAGTGTCTGTCTGTGTGTGTACATTTCCATACGCAATAACTCTGTCAATTTTCAGTATACAGGGTACTGAGATTTGGGAAAATCAATGTGATCGGTTTTCAGACTGAAATTTGACGATTAAGGGATCAAAGTTCAACGATTTGACCTTTGAGAACTCTACCAAACTCCTCCGACAATTTTGAGTCTAAACACTTAAAATTTCAGATATAGGTTCCTTGGACATGGATCTAACTTAATAACTTGATTTGAGCCCAAAACAATAAATTTTAAGAGGTCATAATAGGGGTCAAATTTTAAAAAATTGACCTTTTTTTTTTTTTGCTCAGCATATACCTCAAAACACCCGGGCAACGCCGGGTACCCATGCTAGTTTATATAAAGTTAAAATTTTATATTTAGCTCTACTAACGTATTGAGCACTTTTATCCTTGTTTTTTTACCAAATATACCTCTTATATATATATATATATATATATATATATATATATATATATTTAGTAGAAATGGTAATTAATAAAAACCTGAAGAAAGTGCTCAATACTGTTGTAGCGCAAATATGCGTTTTATTTTTTATTACCATATTTTTCTGTTTAGTTACATTATTGTTTCAGCCATGCGAATGTTTTTTGACCTAAGAATGGAAGAACTAATCAGAAGGATGCGATAGAAAGCATATTTCTTTCTAAAGGGAAAAGATGAAAGGAACAACCACAAGGACTACCACGGATTCGTCAATAAGGATACAGCTCCAATTGTTTACCTACTCCACAACTTCGAAACAGATCTCATGGAACTTACCAACAAAGTATCCTTTCACCACAGAAAAAACTCATCCAACACCACCTAGACAAACTAGTCAAAAACATTAACTCATCCAAATTACTGTATGTCAAAGCTGACAAGACACATAACTTCTACAAAATCCCAAAACAAAAATACCTAAAACTGCTTAAAGAAAACATCATCACCAACTATAAAACATCGGATATAGATCTAATCAAAGACATCAATTTAGATAGCAAAAACAAAACTGAGACACTCAACATTAGCAACAGAGTCGGAAAACTAGCGAACAAAGAAGCCTACATTATGCTTAAGGACCACAAACCCAACTTTGAGGTAAAACCTCAAACTAGACTCATAAACCCCACTAAGCCCGAAATAGGAAAAATTAGCAAAAGAATACTAGAAAGAATTAACTTGTATATGTATGTGTATGTGAGAGTATATGTGCCCGCTACCTGCTGTCCACATATGTATGTATGAGCGTGCAGCTGTGTGTATGTCGATGTATGTGTTCATGAGTATAAGTATCTGTATGTGCGCGTATGCTTGCATATATGCGTGGGGATGCATGTATGTCTGAATCAATATATGCATGTAGGCTCATGTATATGCCTGCATGGATGTCTCTGTGTGTGTATATGTGCGCATCCATGCTTACGCATATGTACTCAACTCAACACTTTAAGGTCAGTTGAGGTCAACGGGAGCAATGCGGGTGTATATGTATGCATATGCGCATGTGTTTACATGCCGAGGTGGAGATGTATGTATACATGTGCGCGTTTCTTTATGTGTGTGCGTGCGCATGGCCCCAGGCTAACCTTCTCAAAGCACTTAACAACAAATAAAAATCAAATAGATAAACCGAATCATAGCCCCTCCCCGCCTCCCAACCTAAGCGAACACCCAACAGGTCAAGACATACTTATCAAGAAATCATCTCACCAACGAGACGCCAACAACCTAAACCTTAGAACTCGAAATTTAAAGTAACCCCCCTCTTCTTACCCCTACGTATCTCCCTCCCCCCTCCATGTATCCCTATGTCCTTAGCCACACCAGAGATGAACTTCCCAGACTCCTCACAACCAGCTAATGTTTTTGAACTCCAAAACTAAAACACTCCCGACCTACCAAGCACCCCCTCCCACCTTCCCCCTTTTCCCTTCTTCTTTTTCCGTTTTTCTCACACCCCTCCCCTGACATCATTCACTCTTTCATTCCACCATAAACGAACATTTCTGTAAAAGTCTGAGGAGGCTATATGACGGCCAAAAAACGGTCGCGTAGCTGAAACAATAATGTAACTAAACAGAAAAATATGGTAATAAAAAATAAACGTATAACGTTGTAGTGTAGTATATGTTTAATTTGTCATGATACCATCCTCCAAAGCATTACCTTTTTGTAGTGTGTAGAGAAGTATATGTTCATAAATCATATATACTAACAAAAATAGTATTATTAAAGTATATTTGTAGTCTAACAGTGTTGAGAGTTAGGCTGTTGTTTCAATTCTTTTTTTTTTTTTTTTTTTTTTCAGATTGAGGGAACATATGACATAAATTTGCTGACCTGAGAAGTTCTGAAATT
Organism: Euprymna scolopes; assembly: GCF_053919585.1. Taxonomy (NCBI): domain Eukaryota; kingdom Metazoa; phylum Mollusca; class Cephalopoda; order Sepiida; family Sepiolidae; genus Euprymna; species Euprymna scolopes. Next base: position 23,154,769 of record NC_136521.1, on the reverse strand, counting down.
CTGTAACCAGAAGATTGTGACTGATGTTAACGCTTAAAAATCTCCAGAAGATATTCTAACACTTCAAAGAATAGAATCAAAAATTTTCCATCACCCAAGAATATGGTTACAGCTGTGTTTAAAAGAATGACAACAAATACTAACGTATAAAAATATAATGAAACAAGTTGAGTGAGAAGGTTGAATTAATGGAGGTTTATTTTGTGAACATACCAGCCAAATGACTATCTCTATTCAATTTGGGTTAGTTTATGTAACATTTTTCAGTTTAAATATCTGTTTTTGGATTGTACCTGTGCCATTAATGTTGACAAAATGTTAATTTAGTGACGTGTATTTCTGTCTGCAGATGACTTTTGCAGATTTTTCACCATTTTTTTTTTCTTGACATGTAAATCAATTGTATTTTGTTCCTTCCAGCCAGGTGTGTGTCTGTGTTAAGTAGGTTTTATTTATTCCTACCAGGTGTTATTTTCAGAACATGAGATTCAATATTCAACATTTTGCTTAATCTGTTTGAAAAACGTCTCTTCAAATCAGACACTTCCTTTCTGTACAGCCTACAGAGAAGAGACTTTCCTTCTGTTGAAGTCAGTTTTTGATAATATGGAAAAATATTAATAACAGAAGAATAAAGATAGAGAAACAATAAAAAATTTACACTCTTATAAATTTTGTTTTTTTGTATATTGATATTTATATTAAAAACCCTTTTTCCTATTTATTTAAAAAGAAAATGCAACTTTGTTATATATGGGTCGTAGAATTGCATTCATCTGCAAAAGATCTAGCTAATTTGCATATTCTTTTAAAAATTCATTTTAATTAATTTATGTATATATATGTGTATGTATATATATGTATATATATATATATATATGTGTATGTATATATATATATATATGTGTATGTATATATATATATATATGTGTGTATGTATATATATATATATGTGTGTATGTATATATATATATATATGTGTGTGTATGTATATATATGTGTATGTATATATATATATGTGTGTATGTATATATATATATATATGTATGTATATATGTGTGTATGTATATATATGTGTATGTATATATATATATGTGTGTATGTATATATATATATATATATGTGTGTATGTATATATATATATATATATATATATATGTGTATGTATATATATATATATGTGTATGTATATATATATATATGTGTATGTATATATATATATATATATGTGTATGTATATATATATATATATGTGTATGTATATATATATATGTGTATGTATATATATATATATATGTGTATGTATATATATATATATATATGTGTGTATGTATATATATATATATATATATATGTGTATGTATATATATATATATGTGTATGTATATATATATATATATATGTGTATGTATATATATATATGTGTATGTATATATATATATATATGTGTATGTATATATATATATATATGTGTATGTATATATATATATATGTGTATGTATATATATATATATATATGTGTATGTATATATATATATATGTGTATGTATATATATATATATATGTGTATGTATATATATATATATGTGTATGTATATATATATATATATGTGTATGTATATATATATATATATATATGTGTATGTATATATATATATATATATGTGTATGTATATATATATATATATATGTGTGTATGTATATATATATATATATGTGTATGTATATATATATATATATGTGTATGTATATATGTATATATATATATATATGTGTGTGTGTGCATGTATATAAATATGTATATGCATATATACACATATATATATATATATATATATATATATATATATATATATGTAAATCTCAAATGAAATGAATCGGCCATAGTCAAGGGCAGCACAAAGGTTTCCTTTTCATTGTTTACTAAATCAAGATTTACTCCTTTCACAAACACCCGGTATTAGCTAAACCTCTATCTTGTCAAAAGAAACAACAACAAAAAGCAGAATTCTTTTTATTTTGAGCCAAGAGGAGACAACCCAACAGTCTTAAAGCAATATAAATTCTTTATTGCAATAAGTTTCAAATTTTCAGAAGACAACCTATGACCTTTTCTCAGCCTCTGATCCATTCAGTTTGAATTTTCTTCTTATCATCATTTCCTTTTGTCTGGCCACATCAACTCTCTGACGCCGGTCACTCACAAGATTTGATGAATTTAAGATGCATTGTGTTTTTTACAAAAAACTTAAGACATTCTCTTGAAGCATGGCAGCTATTAATATGCTAATCCACCAAACACAAAAGTTTCTGAAGCTAATGGGCTTTTTGTTACACGGTTAAGTTTTTTGATGACCAACATATAGGAGCCATTCTGTTCATTTTGTCACAAAGATGATAAAACCACCCTGTGAAGATCCATCGAAACTAGCATAGATGACATCTGAATAACAATATACCGATCCAAAGATTTTCGAAGCTGGTGATTACATTTTCCTAAACTAGATCATTTCCACAGAATATGAATTATCTACATGTATTGCCCGATCTGGAACTTGTCTTTGATTTTAACTTGTTTGCCTCGAAGAGTAACTTCACCTTTGGTGATTTTCCAATATTAATCATTCTACATCAAATGATACATCTGGTTGAGCCTGGGTGAATAGCCACCTCATTTGACCTGTCAGTCTCTTTAGTTCTGTCTTTTCATCCTGACCCAATTCATCATTTTTACTTAATGATCTTCCTTTATGTCTATTGGGGTTATAGATGAACATATAGATTTTCATCTATTATAATCCCATTTTTGTTTGCTTAATATTCAATCCAAAAAATTTAAATGTTTTATTTCCATAATTTCCAATTTTAAACATCTTTCAATTCTGCGATTACATTTTTCTGAACTAGATCATTTCCACAGAATATGAAATCATCTACATGTATTGCTTGAACATCTGTCAAGTCACCAGTGGCATTGTGCCAAAGAAATGGTGCATCTTCGCATGCACTTACCATTCTTTTCAGCTTCACCTGTGATTCTGGACACGCATAAGATGGTGGTTTAAGGAATACTTCTCTCTCCAACAGAGATGAAGGACAATATAATAACAATTCTATTACCTTGCAGAAATGCTGAGATAAAATCAAGAGCCTACACCTGCCACACCATAACAGAGACTCACCTCTGCTCATTGGAGAATCTGTTTCTAAGTTATGAGAATCTTCTGCAATCTGCAACAAGACGAGCCTTCATTATCTTTTTGTCATTCATAATTTTTTCTGTTATCAGCAATCTTGTTGATATACATTTTTGTCCCGAGTTATGAACTTTCATATTTACCAATTCCCTTTTCTTTGCATCAATCCCATCTTGTCTTTGTTCTTGTTCAAAAGTAAGCAAAACTGCAAATTTTTTATTACTTATTCCCTCTGTTACTTGAGAAAGTTTTCTCCATTGATCAACATGATCCCAATTGATACAAAGATCATCTTCATTCTCTGCTTCTGGTTTTATATTTAGTGTGACGTGACCCGGGTTTAGCTTAGGGGTTAGGAATTTTGCGAGAATTCTATGCCCAAATACACGTCTTAAGAAAAAAGTGTGGAATTTTGCCGGCCGTAATAATATCACAACCGCATGGCATTTCTCAAGTTTTGAATCAGTGGAATCGTCATGGACTACCTGATAACATTCACGTTTAATAATAAAGATGGCAGGGAATGAAAAAGGTCGGACACCAATGAATAACGTAAAAATATATAAATTTATTATTCAAACAAAAAAAAAAAATGAAGGAAATAAAAATAATAAAACAGTCATAATGAGAGTCCGGTCACAGACAACATCAAATCAGGATGGGGGGGGGTCATTGGGGTAGATGTATTATTTTTTCCTCTTCCTTTTCTCTCCTTTTCTTTCTTTTCTTTTTTGATAAAACACAAAGTCACAGTTAAAACAAAATATTAGAATATTCAAAATGAAGGTCGGGTCACAGACTTAAACATAAACATAAAGACACAGACCAAACAAAATATTAGGATAATCAAAATGAAAGTCGGGTCGCAGACAATATCAGGTAGGGATGGGGTTATGATTTCTCTTTTCTTTTGATAATGCATAAAGTCACAGTTGAGACAAACATTAGAACAATCAAAGTGAAAGTTAAAGTTAGATAACAATGTTCTTTCCTTATCTTTCTTTTCTTTTTCCAATTCTTTCACCTTTTATGCTTGGTGAGGGAAGAAATTATTTCACGGAAAGAACTCGACTGTCACTGAGTGGGCTGGGGAAGGTGACATATGAGAGAATGGATATCGAACGATACTTAGCTTTTTGGGTGGGAATTTCTCCCCTGGCGCGCGCATTTCGATGACGTGATAATGTCCTTAGTTTTTCTTTATCACTTCTTTTTCTTTCTTCATCATCTTCGATATGCGGTTTGTCCTGACAAAGTTCTCGGGTAGAATGGCTCTCGTTAAATTATGTTGACCAAGGTAATTCCATGTTGGAGTAAATGTCCTTTTTTGGTCTCATGGCCGTCCGCCAAGTTGAGTTGAGTTGATCATTTGCCGATCACCATGTGTTGCAATATTTTGGACTGGTAATGGGGTATGATCCCACACAGTTGGACGATTCTATTTATAAACGATGCTGCTAAGAACTGACGAATCAAATAAATTCACGTTCTGCTACCAACCAATCAGAAACCAGAATTGCTTCATAAATATTAAACCTTTTCTGGAGCAATTTCACATGTTCTTTCCCGGGTTTCGACACGGTAAGAATATTTTGTTCTGTGGAACTGTCTACTACAAACAAGTCACCTCCCAGGACTTGTGTGTAACAGCGAACCATCTGAAACTGTTGTGAAACTCAAAATGGCTGACACTTCTAGAGGTTATGTGCCCAGCATGCGTCTTTATTTCAATGGATCCGAATCAAAATTCGAATTGTGGCAAGTTAAATTTCTGGGATATCTACGAATCCAAAAGCTACACAAAGTACTACAAACACAACCTGAAAACAGAAACGACCCCGACTTCATTGAAAAGAACGCAACTGTCTTTGCGGAATTAATACAGTGTTTAGATGACCGAAGTCTATCACTGGTAATGAGAGAAGCCCTGGACGACGGCTGCAAAGCATTAAACATATTGAGAGACCATTATTTATCGAAAGGAAAACCCAAAATTATTTTTTTATACACTGAACTGACCTCTCTGTAACGAATGGAAGCCGAAACTATTACTGATTATATTATAAGAGCCGAGACAACTGCAAATTCTTTAAAAATGTCTGGTGAAGTTATAAGTGACAGTCTGTTAATTTCCATGGTCCTTAAGGGATTACCGAGTGATTTCAAGCCATTTACCACTGTGATAACCCAGAAAGAAAAACCCATGACTTTTAGCCAATTCAAGGTAGCACTCAGAAGTTACTGGTTTTATATTTAGTGTGATGTGAAAAAAAAAAAAACGAATCAACAAATATCATGAAATTTAAAAATACACATAAAAACACCAAAATGAAATTATACCCATGCCAGGAATAAAAAACGCAACTTTGCCAAAAGCAGGTTTTTTCCTAAAGAAAAAGTACAAAAATTATTTGTTATAATTGTGGACGACCTAATCACAAGAGTTTCTAATGTAGATACAGGACAAAATGGCGACTACATTAAAAATGTAGAGAGCTCTGTTAGCGAACATACATTTTTATTTTCGTGTACATTTGATGCGTCAACAAGCAATAATAATTTTCTTGTCGATTGTAGGGCCACGGCACATGTGATTACAAAGGAATCTGATTTTATCAATTTTGATCCCAACTTTAAGCCACAAAATCATTTTGTAGAACTAGCTGACGGGAGTCGAGTCAATGATATCGTTTTGAAAAGAGGCAATGTGAAAATCTCGCTAAAGAACAATAAAGGTGAACTGTGTTTCTGTATTCTAGAAAACGCTCTTCTAATCCCAAAATTTAAACAAAATATATTTTCTGTACAAGCTGCCACAAAACAAGGTGCAAATATAAACTTTAGCCCCAATAAATCAAAACTGGTATACCCGAATGGAACTGTATTCAACATTAAAGAAAATGGAAGACTATATTATTTAAATAGCGTAGTCCCATCAAAAATCGCCTGCCATGATCTACAGACATGGCATAAAATTCTTGGACACTGCAATATTCCTGATATCAAAAAGTTGCCGACTGTAGTTGATGGAATGCAAATACAAACATCAAAAACCTTCAACTGCGATGTCTGTACGCAAGGGAAAATGACAAACTATCCAAACAAGATACCAGACAAAAAGGCCAAAAAAATCCCGTAGAACCGATGGCCAGAGAACATTATAGATATGTGTTGAATTTCGTAGATGACCATTCAGGTTTAATAATGGTTTACTTTTTAAAGAACAAATCTGATACCTTGCTAGCAACTAAGAAATATCTAGCCGACATGGCCCCCTACGGTGAAATCAAGTGTATTCGCTCTGACAACGGTACGGAATTTACCAATAAAGACTTTGAACTATTACTAATTAACCATCATATCAGGCATGAAAGATCAGCCACACCAAAACGAGACTGCTGAACGTGCATGGTGGACACTTTTGGAAATGGCAAGATGCCTACTCATTGAATCAAAACTCCCTAAAAACCTCTGGACGTATGCACTTATGGCGGCAGCCTATATACGCAACAGGTGGTTTAACAAAACACTATCTAAAACTCCATATGAATCTTTCTGCGGTAAAAAAACAAATTTAAGCAGAATGCATATATTTGGTTTAACTTGCTGCGCATATATGGAGAAAATTATTATTATTTTTGAATTGGAAAAGGGAAATATAATGTTATGTCTATGAGTTTATGATCCAGTTATGAAGGGTGCAAGCACAATATATGTATAATGTGTATATTTCCTCCTGGGGTTAACTGGGGGCGGTAGGAGGACTTGATATTTAGAGGGAAAAATAAAAACTACTTCCTCTAAAGATGGTTGCGATTGTGATGGTGTTGCTCCTAAGGTTAAATGTAGGATTTTATTATAACGAATAAATGTGTCTAAAATGGTGTTCTAAAGTTACATAATATAGTGGCTAATAGTCTAGACATAATAAATTTGTATATGGAATCTGTTGTTGCAAACCAGAAGGGAATTTCTGCAATCAAATTATTATATGGAGATGGAGATAACTCCTATTATAATCCAGATTATAAAATACAGGAAGCTAAAGATCAACCTTTTCGTGGGATAGCATCCAGTGACAATGAACTCAGACTGTCAACTGGAGGAGGGAAGGCTTGAATGAGCAGTCATGGATGACTTTTATTCATCATCCATGACAATTTTCATCATCCATGACAATGGCTTAACTAGACTTTTTGGAGTGGTTAATTCTCCACCCTTATTTGCATTACCAATCTTTCTCTGTCTATCCTTTTTAATAAACACTCTGACACACAACACTTTTCATCCAATCAAATGCTAACACTTAATCATGATGAGCAAATTTGAATCCTTGTTGTTGTTGTTGTTGAATGAGTCAGAGCCTACAAAGATCACGCCTCAGGTCTGCATGCAGTCCTCCTCATTGGTTGCAGCTATTCACATTGTACCCCCATCGTTGAGAACACGAATATTCATCGGTTGTATACAAAGTAAAGAGAGCACAAACAAATGTCAGTTGCAAATGTGCAGAAACAGTTCTTGCAGTTCCTCATCTGACACGTTTTTGTTTAACACACGCAAAGACGACCAGAGTGTGATGGATCCTGATGTTAACTCTTGGATTTTCACCCGAGATATGTTAGCTGGATTATAGCCCTATTAGTACTGAGTGATTGGCCTAGTTGCCATGAATTGCTTGTTAAGAACTAGAGTTTTAGATGCCGACATTGCTACCATGTTGAGTTTCTCTAATTATTAAGTAAAGTTAATGCTAAGTGTCACACACCTGAGAGCTTAACCGCAAATAAAGTTACAAGATTCACTTTGTGAAAATTTCAGTGATAATATGAAAACACTTGAAAATAATTAACTACAAGTTTATGTGTTGATGAGCTAGCAAATTCGTCTATTGGAATCATTCAGTCATTTCTGCCCAAACCATCAAACTTTCAAAATGCTGATGCTTTTATTCATGTCATTTTCAAAGTTGTAGTCTGATAGCGATTTTATTACTTAATCGAGCCATGTCATCTTTAGTTGTATTCATGGTAGGTGTTATTAAGGCTTGAAACACTTGAACTTCAGGTATATAGTTTCATTAAATGCCACCCTGATTTAATGGGACCACAAACAAGACCCAGAAAAATTAAATAACGCCAAAAACTTTAAATAAAGTTTTTTTAAAAATTTTTATCAGAATATTGAGAGGAGAAGAAATCTCAACTTAAAAACAACTTGTCCCAACTGCAGATACAATTGCAAAACAACATTTTCACCTGGAACTTAAATAGGCATAAATCGCAAAAGCGCATTGTCTTTAACTTCTGTCCTAACAGCATCAAGTCCAGCAAAATAATACTAAATGGTAAATTCTTGCCGTTCCAGATGAATTGTTTGCATAATCTGACATGTCTCTCTTTGATGTTTAAAATAAACACATTATGAGTTGCCTCGACCATGGCTACTGAGATATGTTGGAATTTTTTGTACCAATAGTGCATCCCGCTGTTTACATTTATTTGATTTTTATTCTGGTTCTTATATTTGATTTTCTGTATTTCGTATCTTATGATTCGTAGTTGTGTATATTTTGCGTTTGTATGAAACTCCTTTTAATTTAAAGAAAAGGGAAATGCTAGCTCCTTGATGACGTCACGAGCCCAGCGTGAAATTCGGCCTCTTTTTGGTTCCGGCGACGAAGATATTGGACGTGGTTTCATTGCCCGGCGCTGATATGAAATTTTGGAGCCTCCTTCAAAGAAGAATGCCCGGCAAGAATACCCGGACACGCTGAAAACGAACTTCTGAAGACTTTATTTTACGTGGCTACGGTTTGCATGTAAATGGAAGGAGAGAAATTAAAATGAGAAAAAAAGAAAAAGGCACATGCCTGATGCCTTCAATTTGTGAGTACGTTCCTAAAGTTTATTGCTTATGAGAGATTAGGAACTACTATTTGAATTATATTGTATTCGTTCATGGATACGACATTTTCAATATAAGAACCAGCGTTTTTTTATTTTCATTATATGTGGTTATCTTGGTGTTCTTTGAATTTAATGCAAAGGGAAAAATTTGCAACTAATTTTATTGTAAATAAAATCTCTTCTTTGTTTTGAAACAAGACCTTTATATTTTATTCTTTACCCCCCCTTTTTATTTCATGCTTTTATTTTTTTTCCAGGCCGTTATTTTTGCGTCAAATTTATCTGAAAGAGGATAAATTTCCGACAGATATAGAAGGCCTGTTAATTGAAAAATGCCTGCCGGCAATGTAGGTAAGATTTGTTGAACTGTTACTGTCGATATTATATGACAGCATTTTTAAAAAGAGCATTAAAACATGTTAAAAAGAAAAGAAAGGAACCCAATCCGATTAATAATGAACCTGAACTTTAATCAGTATATATATAAATATATATATAAATATTATCTATGTAAAATTACTTAATTTAAAAGCAATATACAATCTAATACTGATAAAACTGAATTATGAGTTTAGGGAACAAACAATTAAAGAAACATAAAACACAAACAATTCTTGGCCTTCAGAACAAGATCAGTGTAGTAGTATCTGTTCTGATGCTACAATTCACCTCTTCTGTCCTTGGCCGGTAGAGGAGAAATCCTTCATGACTGAGACAATTTGTATTTTTGTGCCTATCTAGAGTGCCCTTTATTGGGGAGTTGTATTTCCCCCCCCAAGATTATATGTTGAAATATTTAAATAACTATTACTTTTAATACAGAAATTATATTTAAAGTTTTGGTTTTCTGTTCTATGTTCATTTTTTCCCATGTTTTTCATCAAAACGTGTAGCATATTTGCATCAGTTACATGGTTAGGAATCCTATACTCCGCTGTAAGTCTTCATTTTCATATCAGTGCGGAATACCTGCATATGGAAATGAAGTTTACATAACTACTAAAAGACAATCATACCATAATGTGAACATTGGTTAAAAACTAAGAAAATATAATAAACATCTACAATATTAAATACGGGTGGTGGTGAATTTGGGAGGGGACATTATTATTTCATTCACTAGGAGTTGTCTCACAGGCCATCATCAGTGATTGCTCACTGGCAGTAACCTGTGGTATTCGCTGTGACGACAAGTCTCCCCAGATTTCCAATATTCTCCACCTCTTGACAACTCATGCAGATGATTGCATGTTATCGCAACAGCCGTTTGCCATTTATTTCTCGTTGGCATCGGCCATTGGTGTTTCCTGGGGTTTGAGTGACAAAATGCCTCCCCAAGGTATCAGATTGGAACTGCACAGTTCCAGTGGAGATCTGGTTAGTACTCTCCCACCCCCAACTTTCCATCCTCCCTGACCCTTCACAACTAGTTGGTGTGGCACTAGTCGATGTCATCTACATTTTTTTGGCACTTCACAGGGGACATGGACCCTGCGTAAATGAGTTTTAATTTAATGGGGGTTTCTTTCACTTTCTTCACATATATCTCACTTTTTTGTAATCAAGCGTGTATTTTATTTTTTTAATTTTTTAAATTTCTTTAGTTAAATTTGATTCATACTTTTATTTCGTGCTTGTGTTTATTTTAATTTATTTTTATTTTTATATTATATTTTCCACGCTAATATTTTTATTTTTTGTTACATTTATTTTTTCATACAAATTCAAATAATGCTTTTGGCCTTTTTTTTTTTGCCTCAAATAGTATTTTCAAAAAAGTTTTTGTGATTAAATAAACCAATGAAAAACTTTTGCGTATGGTTTAACCCCATTTACACACGGTCCACGTTCCCCGTGAAGTACCTTTTTTTTATTATTGTTGTTGCAGTAATAATAATAATAATAATAATAATAATAATAATAATAATAATAATAATAATAATGGTGCTTGTGCAGTGCTATATTTTAGATAGAATTTTCAAGTTAAATTTTATGGTATCTTTTTTTTTTCATTAAATTGTTAGGTGAAAGTGCAGACTAGTTAGAAAGCCCCCTTATTAAGAATGCTTTTCTAAATAATGTTATTATTTCAGCATTGTAAGTACATGGCACAAATACCAAACAATATTTATTTATAAGATAAACACAAGAAAATATGTTAACTAAAATTTAATGTACTCTTTATTTTTAATTCATATCAAAACTTTAATTAAAACTGATTGGTTAATGAATTTTTAAGATGAATTTGTGTTCGTATGTCTCTGGGGAGAATAGAGAATTTCCTATTTCATTTCCCATTTCAGTCATGTAAATTATTTACAGATAAAATGTTATAAAACAAACAAGCAAAAAATTTTAAGTTTTAAATATATTTCAAAGAAATAAATTACGCCCAGTGCTAAAATATTGAATTCATCAATCGTTTTAATTATAAAAAAAAAAAAAAAAAAAAAAGACTTGTGAAAAATGTTCCAAACTTTAAAATATTTGGAAATACTCAATGAAAAGTTTTATTTATTATTAAAGAACGGGCTGAAAAATATTCTCATATAAAAATTGTTTGTTTTGCAGTTAAAAAAAAAAAAAAAAAAAAAAAATGAAATATTCGATTTTCTTCGAAAACTTCAAAAACAATCCACTTACTGTTATATTTTGTTAGATTAAAATTATTCCAATGTGCAATTATAGTAATTATCTAAATGGAGAATTGTTCGTCGGTGGAACAGAGGTTGAAGCTTAGATGACAGTTCAGGACCGGCGCTTATGTCAATGGATCATCAAATCTAAGGGAGATAACCAGCATAAACATAGCAAAAATAAGAATATTTTGCAAGATATAATTTGGGACTCTAAATAATCAGTAAAACAATGAAAGAATGTTAAATGAAAAAAAAAAAAAAAAAAAAAGATTACACGATTACTGTAGCCGAGTTCCGGAAATTGCTGAAGCAATTTATGAAAAGGAAATAAGTTAACGAAGTTAATCAACGAACTAAAAAATATAACCATGTTAAGTAGCAAAATAAACTTATTAATTAACGTACACAAAACAAAAGTAAACAACCTGTTACAATGAAACTATGTTAATTAATCAACAACAAAAATTAAATAAACTTGTTAATTAATTAAGAAGTTGTTCTTGTTCAATTAGCCAAAGAAAAATGCTTCCCTTATTTAAGAGACCGCCACTCCCCAAAAAACCCCGAACACTTTATCTTGTGCAGAATCTTTGAACGTTGTTATTTTTTCCTACTTTAATCATAGACAGAAATGACTGATTACCTAAAATAAAGAACAAATTTATCATTTTTTTTTATTTTCGTTTAAAAAAAAATTACATTGACATTTTAACTTCAAAATCTATTTAAAAAAAGTTTTCTATTTTCGTTGTTTTGTGTACGTTAAGTATTATGCGACCCAAATTATACCGTGCAAAATGAAACTACAGAAGAGTAAAAAAAAAAAAAAAAAAAAAAAAATTAAATTAAACTTTAATCATTGACGGTTTAAATAGTTCAAAAACGTTTTAATTGTTGGAATTTTTTTGTACCAATAATGGTGCATTCCCCTGTTTACATTTATTATTGTTTATCTGGTTCTTATACACATGTGACATTGGTGGTATGTACCCCGACGTAGTTGTATATTTAAACTCTGTTCCCACTCTTTTTCTAGGTTACATTTCAGTGAGGATATTGCTATAAGAGTGTTAAACGCTATTATTTATTTTCCAGTGAATTAACTTCCGTATAGAAGTTTGAATTTTAAATTCACTTTAATTTTGAATCATAGTGACTCTTTTAATTTGTAACTGGGGATTGTATCCCTTGATATTTTCACAGCTCCATATGCTGTATTGGTCTTGTTTTGTTTGTGCTATGAGGAAGGAATTTTATGCAAATACCCTTGTAACCTTTGTGTGTGCATTTTTTGTGTATAATTCTCGAACGCCTATTTTTTGTATTTGTTTGGATTTATTCTATATTTTTAAGAAAAGGAAAAAACGCTGCACGATGTTGGTCACTTGTTCTTCCGGATTCCTTGTAAAGAAACGAAAGTTTTATTTGGGGAAAATTATCGCCGTCTTGGATTTGTTGCGGTTGCAGAGGGAATTACCTCAGCCTTATTTTATGACGATGAAGGCCGATGTCGATGAATGGTTGTCATCGGTAGATAATATTACAGAGTTGTTGGGTGATCGTTCCTTACGTGAGGACGTGGACTGTTCGCTTGTAGAAGCGGATTGTTGTAGTGTTCTCATCCCAGGTTCGATTCATTCTTTCGAGGTTGGCAGATGGTGTAGAGTGTGATTCCTTGTGCAACCCTGAGATATTTGAAACCCCTAGGGAGATGCTTGGCGAGTTTCCGACTACTAAGCCCGAATGTCCAGACTCTGAAAACTGTTTGCTGAGTGCTGGCAAGTTTGGCTTGGAAGATGTTGCATCACAGTCTGAAAGCAGTGTTGCAAGTGCCACTTCAGAGGATCTGCGTAGTCAGGCGCTGAAGTTTAATTTTTCTGGCGGGCAGTTTGCCTGTAGTATTTTAAAGAAGGTATTGGGAGTGAGATTCTCAGGTATCATGAATGATACCACTCGTGTCCATGACTTGGTAAGTGTGGGCATGAATATTATGAAATTTATGGAGGGATTTCCATGGGATGTTGGAATTGTTTTGCCCTCTAACCATGTGAGTTTGAAAACTCGCATGTGTGGTTATCTTCCACAGCCTTGTCAGAATACTGAGGAACTTAATCATGATGGTGGGATATTACTCCGTTCATGTGGTTCTGACAATGGTCAGTGGTCAAAGAACAGGAGTCTCCTGTGTGGAAGTGCAAGCTTTGTGCACTTCTTTAAGTGCTAATGTTATCACTGGGAGAGAAATTCTCCATCAAGGGTATAGCGCAGAAAGCACTATATCCACCTGTGAAGGTGTAAAAACCAAGAGGAGAATGGTTTTTGAAGAGTTGCGTGAACTCAAGTTGGACTGGGGCGTCCAGGTTGAGTGTAACTCGATAAAGAATCCCATGAGGGATCCTGTTGAATTTGCTGACTACATGGTGTGTAGTTCAGCTTCTCTGAGTTCCTACGAGTGTAGGATATGTTGTGCAGAGAACGCTTGCAGAACCTTCATTCTGTGAAGTGACTCCTTTAAGTAGGACGGTTCTTGCTTGGGAGTCACATGCAGGTGTTATTGTTTTTGAATATTTTGTGGAGATCTGCCTTGACGTAGCCTACTGCAGTATTGCAAGAGCTATCGAAATCAAGCTCGATTTGTCCAGGGGTGTTTCTGAGGCGCTCAGAACCATCCCATACTTAGTTAGAAGTGATTTTTCTAATGCTGAGATGTTCGTTTCAGTGCTGAACACAACAAGATTGGATCTCTCCTTGATAGGTATTACATCTCCAGCTACCTAGGTGTTTCTGACACCTATATTCAACTTTGTTTGTTTGGCTACATGTATATAGCTATGCAGGCGCTTAAAGCTGTAATTGCTTTAAATAATTTGTGCAAAATTTGGGTTGCAGTTTTATTTTATTCCACCAAGTTGAAGAACTTATCAGGGGATAAGGTTGATTGGATTCGTCCCTCTTGTAGCACCGGTGTTGATCTCACTGGGCACTTGTGGTTACGAGGGAGCTGAGATATTTTGGTGTTTGCCAGAGATAATATAAGGATGAGGAGGGTGGATGGTAAGTGAACTTCTCAAGCCTTTATACTCTTATATGCAAATAGTCAATTACCTGGCATAATATTCTCAGTTCGAACATTTGTTGCAACCTAGCATCGTAGCATTAGTTTTAAATTTTTGAATTTGGTTATGTACTCCTCTGTTCTAACCTAAAACATGAATGTTTTCGTGTGAATTTTTGTAGAATAAGCCTTTGAATTTTTCTGCTTTTTTGTTCTAATATGTGTTTCCTGGAGAGCTCCTGACCATA
Source organism: Euprymna scolopes (assembly GCF_053919585.1). Lineage (NCBI taxonomy): Eukaryota > Metazoa > Mollusca > Cephalopoda > Sepiida > Sepiolidae > Euprymna > Euprymna scolopes. The sequence goes on along the minus strand of NC_136521.1, from coordinate 23,139,721 downwards.
CATTGTGTGGTATATGTATATATAAAGAAATTTTTTTTTTGTATTGTAAATTTTACAGGTGTCATCCAACTGTAGGTTGACTGCCATTTCCTGTCGGGGGAGAATGTTGGAATTTTTTTTGTACCAATAATGGTGCATCCCCCCTGTTTACATTTATTATTGTTTATCTGGTTCTTATATATGATTTTTTGTATTTTGTATCCATTATGATTTTAATTTTGTATATTTTCGGTTTGTACGAAACTCCCTTTGATGTGGAGAAAAGGGAAATGCTAGCTCTGTAATGGTGTCACGAGCTCAGCGCGTATTTCGTTCTCTTTTGAAATTCTGCTGACGAGGAGAGTGAACGTGTTGTTCATTGCCCGGTGCTGAAAATGGAATTTTTGACGAGCCCTCCTTCAAAGAAGTAAACCCGGCAAGAAATTAATACTCGGCTGTGACGAGACAGACTTCTGGAAACTATTTACGTGACTACGGTTCTCCACATATTTATTTTACAAGGAGTGGAATTTAAAGAAAATACCTTTTTACGTGACAAGGTATTATGGAATTTTCCTATCCGGACAAGCGACGAGGTCTTGCTCCTGTAATACATGTGTCTCTACGGTTTTCATGCAACATGGAGGGAAGGAAAATTCTAAAAGAACTTTAAACAAAAAAAAGAAAAAGGCGCGTGCCTTACAGGCTTTCAATTGTGAGTACGCTCCTAAAATTAATTTCATATGCGAGTGTGATTAGGAGATACTACTATTTTGTATATTCTTGTTGTATTCGTTAATGGATACACACAACTTCTTTATAAGAGCCAGCAGTGTTGTTATTTTTTCATTACATGTTACTTTTTTCATATGCTACCTTGGCGTTTAAGTTTAATGCCCGCAACTTATTCGTTAATGGATACACACAACTTCTTTATAAGAACCAGCAGTGTCATTATTTTTTCATTACATGTTACTTTTTTCATATGCTACCTTGGCGTTTAAGTTTAATGCCCGCAACTTATTGTAAATAAAGTTCCTTCTTCGTTTCAAATCAAGACCTTTAGATTTCATTTTTACCCCCTCCCCCTCTTTTGTTTCATGTTTTTTTTTTTCAGCTTAGTTACTTTAGCGTCGAATTTATCTGGAAGCAAGATAAATTCCGACATAATCATCCTGACAGTTTAAATACTTAAAAAAAAAGTTTTAATCATCCTCTTATTAAGAATTTGGTCAGAGGTTACAAACCAAAATGTCATCATTTTTATTTTATTTTTTTCGTTTAACATTCTTTCTACTGATCATTTCAGCGTCCCAAATTATAGCTTGCAAAATATGCTTATTTTTGCTATGTTTATGCTGGTTATCTCCCTTATATTTGATGATCCATTGACATAAGCGCCTCAGGACCTATCAGGTTGGCGACTCTTTTGAACCCTGTCCAGAAGTGAGAGATTAGTAGCAGATGCACCAACCCAAATGTGACAACAATACTCCATACGTGAGCATACGGGTTACTTTCAGGTATAAGCAACTTTCTAGCACAGTAGAGAGAGCCCACCTTCTTTGCAGCAGCCTTGGCAGTGTTCTTGATGTATCTGTTCCAACTCATGTTCCCCGTGAATATTAAGCCAAGGAGTTTGAAAAAAGTACTTTCAGGTAATGTATCTTTAGCCATAGCTATTGGTGTTTGAGAAGTTTTCTTGTAGTTATTGAAGGAAACAAGCTTAATGTGACCATCCATTTTTGTCCCCATTCCACTACAGATTGGAGGTCTTCCTCTAGTGTTTCTGCCATTGCCTTCATTCGTTTTCCCCTTGTGCCTGTTATAAAGCATGGTGTCATCAGCAAATATACCCATCTTATCAGGGAGGTCATATATGAATATTAGGAATAATAAATGTCCAAGAATCAACCCCTGAGGCACACCCGCATTTATATCACATTGTTTGAATGTACAACCGTCTAGGACAATATGGATTCTTCTCTTATTTAAGAATTTAGCTATGTTATGTCCAGTGATACCACTGATTTTCCTGAGAAACCCATCGTGCCATACCCTGTCAAAAGCCTTAGATATATCTAAGGCACTACTCTTCTCTGCTTTGTCCAGTGTATGCTATATACATTCGGAGATTCTGCTGTAGAACGGGTTTGCTTAAATCCATATTGTTGGTCGGTCAGGAGTTTAGCAACTGTATGGATTAGAGCTTGATTAATTATGGATTCAAATATTTGGGCGAAAAGATGGAGGAGGCTAATGAGATGATAATTTAATGGGTCAGTTCTTTTGCCAGAATTCTTGTAAACTGGTACCACAAGCAGTTTTTCAGCAGTCAAGAAAGCAAGATTTGTTAAGGCATTTATTGAAAAGTTTGGAGAGGACTGGAGCAACCTCAGTGGAGCATTTTTTTAATAGTACAGCCGGGATGAGATCAGGTCCACATACTTTTGAGTGTCCAGGTTTTTTATGATATCATGCACTTGAGAAGAGGTGATTTTCAGATCATCTTGTGTGGTGTCAGTCCCCAAAGGAAAATCAGGGAGGCAATGGTTTGTTGGGTCCGATGTAGAGTTTGAGGCAAACTGACGGGCAAGCATGTTAGCTTTCTTGGTTGCCATGCAAACAACTTCATGATTGTTGGATAGTCAGGGAATTGTTGATTGCCTATTATTTGCTACACTGTTTTAGATTTTCCAGAAATGACAAATTCCTAATTTCTCCGCTTCAATGCATTTTCTTTTGGTTTCAGTGCATTCTCTCTTAGCTGTCACTATTTCTTTTTTACAATTACTTCTAGCTTCAATAAAATTTTGTCTGTTTGTACTGGACTTATATCAGATAAATCTGCAGCAGGCATGTTGCTTTTGAGCAATGGCAGCTGCACAAGTAGAAGTAAACCATTAGGTAGATCGTTTAGGGCGATTTTTAGGGCGTGATCAGCATTCCCGAGTAGAAATCACCCTAAATGATCAGCATTCCCGAGTGGGCTATGGGCATTTGTTACACAATCATCGGGAACTGTAGTTAGAAATAGATTTAGAAGTGAGGCTTGTTAGTTTGGGAAAACGTGTCAGAAACATAACTGTTTATAATAGAGAATGAGATATACAGAAGCTATGTGTTAATGCTACCAGCTGTGCCTGTGTAAGTAGAGAAACCAAGCCAATTACTGTGGTGTACATTAAAGTCACCAAACACATGTACTTGCATGCTAGTATTAAGGGAGAGTGCTGTATTTACGCTGTCAGAAACTTGGTTGATTACAGTTCAGTCCTTGGTTGAGGAAGAGTGGTAGAAAAAATATAGGTAGCTAATGCTATGCACATGAAAGCCTGGCCGTCTGATTCCAGTTTTGATTCTCTAGTCAAGGGGAGGGTGGTTCGAATACATACTCCAAGTCCGTGCATATGTTGGTCTGAGTCCTTACAGCCAAGTGGGAGATAACCAGGCATGTTAAAGTGGTTAGAGGGGATGGAAGAGTGTAGGTTAGTTCCACTTAGCTAGATATAAGATATCCAGAGAGTTGGATTGGAGAAATGATTCAACATAATCTAAAGTTTTAAGCCCACGGATATTCATGAAGGGAGAAGAAACGAACTCTTCTAAAATGAGAAAAAAGCATTGGTGTGTGTAATCATAGCAGAACAATTTTTATTAGGAAATAAATTCTTGCTGAAATCTGATCAGAACTCTTTAAAATTTATTTCCTAATCTAGGCAAGAATTAACAAAAGTTATGTCATCTCGAATATTAAGTTAATGGATTTTGAATATGTAAAAGGAAATACCATGCAACATGAATATGTAAAAGGAAATACCATGCAACATGAATATGTAAAAGGAAATACCATGCAACATGAATATGTAAAAGGAAATACCATGCAACATGAATATGTAAAAGGAAATACCATGCAACATGAATATGTAAAAGGAAATACCATGCAACATGAATATGTAAAAGGAAATACCATGCAACATGAATATGTAAAAGGAAATACCATGCAACATGAATATGTAAAAGGAAATACCATGCAACATGAATATGTAAAAGGAAATACCATGCAACATGAATATGTAAAAGGAAATACCATGCAACATGAATATGTAAAAGGAAATACCATGCAACATGCAGTACCTAATCATTTCTTATTTATTAGACCTAGGAACTTGAAATTTGTTAGGAAAAAATCTCCTAAGAAAAATGTTCTAAGGGCCACATTTTATTTTAGAATTGTACCATGAGACTTCCAACTTAAACATTACTATTGATTTTCATGAGATCTAAACAGATTCTCAAAATATAAGCATTTTTGAAAATAATTTTCAAACTCTAGAATGAGTGTCTTAAAACAACCTTTCTCAGCTATAACTTTAAACATGTACGCTTTTTTTTGTCACACTTTTTACTGAAATTTAACACGACAGGCCATCTGTAAACGTTTGAACACAAAAGTAAAACAAGGAATCAATGTACTTGCTTCCCATCACAGCAAGTTGTGACACAAGGTTAGAAGGTGGGAAAAAGCAACTCCTGTGAGAGAAGAGGAACTCAAATTAGATGTAGATTAGACGTGTTGACATTCCCCAGTAATACCTCTTCCTTTTCCAAAAGAAGGAGGTAATGCCTGGGAAGGTACACCTATGACACCAATTGGTGTCATGCATGCATGCAGCGAGGTGCATATTGCAGTGAGACCGGACGGGATGGGTTGAAGGAGTGCAGAGAAATGCAAAACCTTAGCTAGGAAAATAGGACCAGCCACCGATGTGTCATTGTAAGCTTGTTAGACGCAAAGCAGATGTTGTGTTGCCTCAAAAAAAAGGGAGACAGATTTGGAATTATCTACATGTCAAAAGAGATGGTCTTGTTTTTCAAATAGAGGAAGAGATGGCAGAAGAGGGGGGTGTTGATGTCTGGTTGGGGTTCAGGTGTCATTTACAAAGTAAAGGACAAAACAGGTAGGGGGCGAGATGTGTCCCGATGGGAACCGGGCGATGCCGAGTGACCTTGCTAGTCGACACGAATTCAGAGGAATTCGCATGGCTGAATTCTAATGATGATGATGATGATAATGGTGTTGATGTTTTTTAAACAGAAATGTCTATGGGATTTTGTCAGAAAGAGAAAAAGCAAATATTAATTGTTTTTATCTCATTGTCGTTATATATCTGTTAACATGAAGGGTTGTTTTGAAAACCCCGGTTGATAGGTTTGAAGAAATCCAGAGATTCTTGGCTAACAGCTTAGAATGGGGGTCAAGAGTAGGGGTCACCGCCAGCCATTGTTCGACCTGGGGTGACTAATCACGCCTAATTGGTAATAAGTAAAAAACTCAGTGCAGGTGGGGTTGAGGTTTGGTAGAGATAAGCTCTAAGAGAAAGAAAGAAAGGTGTTTGTAACCACTCTCTTAAGGAGAGGTGGGGGAAAAGGGGTTGGATTTAGAAAAAGGATTTCTAAATGCAGAGGAGTCGTAGCCAGCAAACCGAGCAGCTGGGCTTGTCCAGCGCTCCCGATTTGATGTTATGATGGGAACTAGCCTGTGTTAATGGGAACTCTGTGACTTTACTGGTCTGGTCTTACATCGTTCACTGCTATAGTCAGTCGCCTCAAATTAGACAGTAGTTGTTATGAAGTAATGGAAACAATAAATAGTTTGTTACTGTTATAAACCAAAGTTCTATTTGTTTGTGGTGAGGACTCTTCATTTTTGCAGCAAGCTGTAAGGACCAGCGGAGTGATTGATGTACCTGGAGACTCCCTACACATGGAAGAAAGACGATTCGATCGAGAGGAAAAGCGCCCCTCCATGAAAACACAGTGGGTAAGGACGATCAACAGGCCAACTTGTAACGAGACAAGGTACGATCAAAGGACACCTGCCACATCGGTAACATTATAAATGGTGCCGGATCGTACATCGTTATACACCCACTATAACTGAACTAAACCATACTTCATTTGGGCAAAGAAGAACTTGATGATTCAAGTCAGATCCAAGGCTGCCAGAATGAGGCCAACACAGAACTTCCTTGGATGACCACAACTGGTGAATATGTGTTCAGCTTTTATGAGTGAGAGATATGATGGAGTGAGGCACACACAGGATTAGAGTCTACGCAATATACAATTCTAAAAATGTGAGAACCGCTTTGGTCTTTGCAAAATCGGCCAATGGAAATTGAATGCTACAAAATTATCACATTTGAAAGCCTATAAATTCAATAGCATAAAAATCTATTTTACAAAACTTTTTATCATAATGTCAGCTCAGTATATCAATTATTTTCACTGAACTATGCCCAAATTATCTCCCCTGAATTATACTAGGCAGCAAGATGAGGAATTTTTCAATTCGAAAAAGATAAAAAGACATATCATTCTTGTGTGAATTTTTGGAGATGAGAATACATAATTTGTATTATTCTAGAATTATCTACATGAACGGTTAGAGGCGTTGATTAGCAATAAGTTCTTAGGGAAAATTGGAGGGTTCAATCTTTACTATAGGCAATAAAAACTATGGATAAAAAAGTTAACATTTCTTCTAGTTATGGATGATGGAATAAAGAACAACATACTCTCATGGTTCATTTCAAAATTATGTTCCCAAGTTTTACATTCCAAAGTTCAAGAAGATGCACCTGAATAAGGTCGGAAGTTACAAACCAATGTTCTAAAAATAAAAACCCAAGATGAAAATAATGCAATCCACGATTTTATAGTTCAAATAAAAAATGTATTTTTGATTTATTTTGATTTGTGATGTATTTTGGGATTTACTCTTTGCAATTATTGTATTCCTTTGATATTCAGTGTAATAATATGATGGAACAATGGACAACGTTGGCACAATTCAAAGCCATATAATAATAACAAAAAAAATCAAAAGGATTATTTCAAGTGAATAATGGGCAATGGTAAATATGATCAATTTTTTAAAACGGAATTCGATTAATAATTCTAACTTACATATATGACAACTAGTATTTATCAGATGACTAGATGAACAATGGGACAGTCTACTGAACAGTAGGCAAAGATAAGAAGTTATAAAATAAGGTTAAACTCTAAACAGAAATGAAGATTTAAGTCTAAAAAAGATTTTATTGTTTCAGAAAG